>NC_143579.1:206672439-206972439 GCF_048544385.1 Mastigoproctus giganteus
CTTTACACGCAACAGGATGTCAGCTACTCAGATTCTACGGTCTTCTGAAAACACATAAGGAGGGGGTTCCACTCAGACCAATCGTATCTTTTATTGGTAGTCCTACCCATGCTTTATCCAGATGTTTAGCCAAGTTGATTTCCCCCATAGTTGGATGTTCCATCTTTACTATTAAGGACAGTAAGGACTTTGTGACATCTGTAAAGGAACAGAGTATAGAAGAGGATGAGACTATGATATCTTTTGATGTAGTGTCTCTGTTTACGTGTATTCCCATTGAACATAGAGTACGATGTGTAAGAATGGCCCTAGAGAAAGATGATACCTTAAGTATCAGGACTCTCCTTAACGTAGAAGATATTTGTAGTGGTGTAGAACTTTGTCTGTGCAGCACCAATATGGTATTTCAGGATGTTATGTATAAGCAGGTTTACGGCGCGGAAATAGGTTCTCCCATAAGTGCCATCGTAGCAAATTTGGCTATGGAAGAATTGGAAACCGGGATTTTTGATGGGTTGGATCCCCCATACGCAAATGGAAAAGGTATGTCGACGACACGTTTACCATTATTCGGAGGGGGGAGAGAGGATGAGGTACTTAGTTTTCTCAATAGCTTCCCGTTCAGCCAACACTCGATCTTTTCTCACAAACAACCCTTCCAAATACACTGTTGAGATGAGTGGTCCTTTAAGCACCTTAAATCACAAATTACTGATGGTCTCTTCTCCAATGGTGCCTTTCCCTTGTGGCCATTCTCAATCTCGTATTGTTTGGCATTACGAGAATGCAAAATGGGATGATCTACAAGATTTCTATTCTTTTTCTTGGTCAGATTACGGTTTTAAATCTTCTGATACCAATGTTGGTGCATAACATGTCAGTGAAATTATTCTTGTAAGGATGCAATCCTTTATTCCACACTCCACCTTAAAATCTAATCCTTTATCTAAACCTTTGTTTTCCAATAAATGTGCTAAGGCTGTCCAAGATAAGAATGTTGCATATCACAACTGGCTTGCAACCAAATCTATAAGATCATCTTCTGTCTACACCAAAGCTTGCAACAACTGTAAAGCAGTTATTAATCAGTCCAAACTTTGAACAGGTTAAAAAGAGTAGAAAATTTGCTAATTGTCCAAACGGTAGTTGGGCATTCTGGTCTCTTGCCAAAGTTATTGACTGCAACTTTTTCCCATCTCTGTTAAAACCCAATGGTTCTATTGCCACCTCAGCTTTATATAAAGCTGCTTCAACTTCTTGAATATCCTCTACCAATTCCTTAAATGCTGATCTCCAGGCAATTCTCCAGTTGGGCAGAGATAACATAGTTAATTTCCTTCTAAAACACAGTCCTATGTTATATCTTGAAAAATGGATTCTTCTGCTCCTATGCTTATGTTCAATGACACTCAGATTTCTAGACCAGTTCACATATCTCTGTTAGAGATTACCTGACTTCTAATCTCTGTTGGCATAAGTACATCACAAATATTGCTTCCTCTACATCTAAAAAACTGGGTTTTCTCTTTTGCTCTCAGCATTACTTTTCTTCAAAAGCGCTACTCACTCTGTAAAAATCTAAATCCAGCCTAGCATAGAACATCTGGGGCCAAGGTTGCTGTAAGTGTGTAGGCGAGGTAAGCATCGCTTACAAGTGGCAGTTCAGGAGGACGGCAAAAATTTTTTTGACATATATAAGTGGGACCTCTGTTTAATGAACTGCTTTGTAGCAATATTTTTTGAATTCCCCTTGGTAATTACATTTAAAATAGTTTCCACAGAAAAGAAAATTTCCATATATCGACCGGACTGCGAGACAACTATTTCTGAATTTAAAAAATGGTCTGATGATGTTTTATTAAATCATTGCAAAGATTTACTTATTAAGTTAAGTCAAATTGATCGTAACGAGTCAGATATTGATGGTTTAGCATTATCTGAAGAACTTAAGAGTACTTCAAATTTATATTAAAGACAATATTACAGTAATACCCCGAAGTTACACGATAGGTGGGTCAGACGAAAATCGCTTAAGTCGAATTCGCATAAGTCAGGGTACAACTTTGCATATAAATGCATATAAATTTTGTTTAATTGGGACCAAGGACTAACAAAAACACTAGTTTAAAAGAAAAATATTTAATAAAATTGCAGTTATTTATACATATTAATACAAATTATGTATTAAAAAAATAAATTGAGTTACGTAAAAAAGTTATTTCGATGTCGATGGCTTCATAAAATCTAACAAATTCGTCTGACGACACAGAGCCTTTTTTTTCAAGCAGAATTTCTTCGTAGCAAGCTAATAATTTTTTATTCCTTGCTTTGTAGCTATAATGCATTCTTCGTTGGAGTCTGTTTTCTAAAATTTTTAAGCCCTTTTCAATTGAGCTGAGACCTTCTGTCAAGCTTGCAACTGTCATGTGCTTTTCTGGTGGAACTGGATCTGAAATGTCGGATAATTCAGTGACGTTTTGCTCACGCATCTCTGTGAGCTCATTCATCGTCAGCTCCTCACTATGTGAATCCAACAGCTCGTTGACATCATCACCATTGACTTCCAAATCTAATTGCCTGGCAAAATTAACAACTTCTATCACATGAGCGACATGATCAGTTTCTGGCTTTGTTTTCGTCTCGTTTTTGAAAAAAAAATGGACAAAGTTTCTTCCAGACACCATTCAATGTTTTTTTGTGAATTTCATCCCAAGATTCTTCAATGATTCTTAAATTGTTTCCAAAAGTCTTTAACAGATATCTCACTATTTTGTCTCATAGCTTCATTCAGACGTGCAAACGAACGCCTCGTGTAGTAGGCCTTGAATGTTTTGATGACTCCCTGGTCCATTGGTTGAAGCAAGCTGGTTGTGTTTGGAGGCAAAAACAACTTTCACACGTCGGTCAAAATTAATGAGGGTGACCGGGTGCATTGTTAATAAGAAGGATCAATTTAAATGGAATCTGTTTAGACTTGCAATAACGTTCGATTTCGGGTATGAAGTGGTGACCAAACCAGTCCTCAAAAACGGAAGCTGTCACCCAAGCTTTATGATTTGACTTCCAGATCACTGGTAAGCCAATTTTAGATATATTTTTTAAAACTCTTGGGTTTTCGGAGCGATAAATTAAGAGAGGTTTTAACTTGCAGTCACCAGCTGCATTCCCACTGACCATCATTGTCAATCGGTCTTTGGAAACCTTAAAATCTGGAAAGTTTTTTTATTCGTGAAAACGATGTAATTTCCGACAAAAGTTGAGAACGAATTCGAATGCACACATATAAATATGACAGTTGGAATGCAAATTCTTGTATATGTGTGCAGCTCATGCAGCAGTAAAGCTGAATTTTGTTCATCTTTTGCTCTCACTCTCCGCCGTCGCACCGTATATCGATAGCATATGAAAAACGACCTTGAAGATAGTGGGCGGCAGCGATGCCAAATGAAAAAATCAAGAACCGCGTAACTCCGAGTTCGTGTAAGTCGGAGTATTACTGTACTCCATTTGAAGTATCACAATATATTTTTACAAATGATTTTCACAGATACTTTTCCAAATATAGCAGTTGCATTCAGAATTTTTCTAACTTTACCAGTTTCAGTTGCCGCATGTGAACGGAGTTTTTCAAAATTAAAATTAATCAAAAATTATTTACAATCGACAATGTCTCAAGAGCGACTCTCTAATTTCACAATCATTTCAGTAGTAATAGTAATAGAGGCATGTGATACAAGGAAGCAAGCATATGAGCTCAGGTAAAATCAACCAAAAAAAAAAAAAAAATTTTCACACAAACTTTAAGCTATCAACTTCAACGACAGATGGAAGTTTGTTCCAGCAATTAACCACCCGCAAGCTAAAGGCAAATTTCCACACATCTATTCTACAACTGTCTTTCCTCAATTTGAATTTATGCCCCTTCAGGTTCGTAATCTGAGCAAGCAGAAGAATCCCATCAGAATTCAGCAGGCTCAACCCATTCAAGGACTTAGACATCTGAATCAGATCACCTTCAGGTATCTAGTCTCCAGGTGCTACAATTTGCAGAACTTAAGACTTTCTTGGTAAGAGGACCCCTTCGTTCCCCTCACCAATCTTGTTGCCCTTCTCTGTACACACTCAAGCAACTACATCCTTTTTTTTTTTTTAAACATTATAATTTTCCTTTCATTTTATTATTGCGGGTACGATTACTGTGATTTGGAATTTAAAGTTTATTTCCAGAATGAATTTGTTATTTTTGTTTGTTGTTTCATTACATTACATGTGAAATGTTGTAATTCTTCTTTTTCTTTTTTTTTTTTCAATAAATTAATAATAATTATTTAAGCCTTATTTTATTTTTTTAATCCAAAATATTTTGGGGCAGCAAATTTCATTTTGCTTTTGGCACATTGGGTTACAGCGGCCCTGTAGTAGTAGTAGTGGCATGTGATGCAAGAAAGCAAATGTATGAGCTTATGCAGCATCAGCCAAAAAAAAAAAAAAAAAAAAATCACACCATTCCCTCCAAATGCCTGTCCAGTTCCTCCTTAAATTTATTCAACCTATCAACTTTCACAACGACAGATGGAAGTTTGTTCCAGCAATTAACCACCCGCTGGCTAAAGGAAAATTTCCGCACATCTATTCTACATCTGTCTTTTCTTAATTTGAATTTATGCCCCCTTAGATTCGTAGCCTGAACAAGTGGAAGGATCCCATCAGAATTCAGCGTGCTCAACCCATTCAAGGCCTTATATACCTCAATCAGATCACCGCGCAGGTGCCTCGTCTCCAGCCACTGCAATTTGCAGAACTTAAGCCTCTCTTGGTAAGAGGATCCTTTCATTCCCCTCACCAATCTTGTTGCCTTCTCTGTACACGCTCAAGTAAATCTACATACTTCCTAAAATGAGGCCTCCAGACTGTACGCAGTACTCAAGCCGTGGCCTGACCATTGCCTTATACAGAGGGATAATCACCTCCTTTTCCCTGCTAGCAAAATTCCTATATATCATTGACAAAACCCCATGACCTGCCCTGGCAGCCTGTCTGCATTGCTCAGAAAACTTCATATCTGCCTGCACAATTACTCCCAGGTCTTTTTCATTTTCTACCACCTTAAGTGTAGTACCACACAGTTAGTACGTTTCTCTGGGGTTACTTCTACCCATATGTAGTACTTTGCATTTGTCAAGGTTAAACTTCAGTTGCCACTTCTTAGCCCATCTGCCCAAATTATCTAGATCCTGTTGCAGTAGCACACTGCCATTACTGTCATTAACAACCCTGCCAACCTTTGTATCATCTGCAAACTTCGACATTAAGCCTGATATACCTTCATCAATATCATTGATAAATACACAAAACAACAGTGGAAGTTGCTTTGGGGCAATTCCCTATAACTTCTCTAAGGCTTCTAGATTCCGTATTAATTACGGGCAGTTATATTAATTAATGAGCCATCTCTTACAAAGTCTCTCCACTCTCAGTCTTATAGATGTTCTATTTCTGTAGATACTTCCATGGGCACTGTTCTTCTGAATTGACATTTATAATCCCTCCCCCCCACTTCTCTTTTCCAAATCAGTCTGAACGCATGCTGCAACCAGTCAGCATCCTTTTACTATTCAACTTCAACCTCACAGAATCAACTTTTCTGGAACAACCTCCCTTCATACGTATTTACTGAAAATAATTACCATCTACAGAAAATCAAATTTAATGTCAACAAGTCTCTTCTGTCATCTTCTCAACTTTAAACCCACGCATAGTACTAAGCACATGTCCAATAACTTTCTTGTTTGGGGTTTTCTTTAAAAAAAAAAAAAAAAAAAAAAGAGTACAAACTGTCGCTTAATTCTGGCATACAGCTGTCCCGAACTCTAGCACCATCCCTGATTACAGTACCCCTACTGCTACAAATACGTGTTCGTCCACTTACCTTTCAGCCCTATTGAAGTTCGCGGCTCATACCTATGCAGCGCACATCTGGGCATGTCAAAGAATATTTCATTACTACTGATTCTGTAAGCAGCAAAATTTATTCTCCGAATTATTCACTAATATAAACTTTATAGTTTGCTGCAAAAATCTAAAAAAATGTCCAAGTTCAAGTATTACAGAATTAACATCATTAAAAAATAATAAGAGCTAAGGCCTATTTCATAAACTTAGTTACCTTAACATCAATATCAAGGAATCCACCTTCCGCAACTTCAAATGTCAATCCCATTTTTGTACCTGTCGTGACTTTATCAAAAAAACATTCTTCTGCATGAGCATCAACAGTAATGAAATAACTACTAACATAATCTGACAATAATGTTAAATAAATAAGGAAACATAAGTAACAAATAAAAGATATCCCCCCGTTCATTTTCAAAACCAACAACTTCGACAACTCATAAAACACTAATGCCACGTTCAGCTACAAGAGCGCGTGCTCTATAAGCTATGCCCGTATTGAGGAACCAATACCATGAAACAAACAAACCAAATAAACGAGCCTTGAAACAAGCCCAAAAAAATTTAAAAATTAAGGATAATACAGAAAGAGGACCAAAATTGAAGATACTATTAAAATACAGTACTAAAAAAAGTTTCGGGTGTTTTCTATTCAAATTATATACAATCTCCTATAAGAAGATTGGTTATTATATCTACTGTCTTCTTAGCTTTTCATACAGTTACTCATGAAAAGGTCCCATGATCTAGTTGAACCAGCTGTCTTTTAATCTGCATTTTCTACTTTTCTCTTCGATGAGACTTTTCAATAAAAGCGGTTCTGTATTCATTATATTTGGATTTAGTGTCCAAGTCTAAGGTCTGCGCATGTAGCACAGTGGCAGCGTCACCATCCTCCCCACACCGGGTGGAAAAGGCCCGGGTTCGAATCCCGTTGATGACGCGAGGAACTTTAATAGGCATTTTTCACTCCGTAGCTGAGTTGGTCGATCTCAGGCGTAGATAGCAAGGTTTTCCCCCCAGAAACTGGGGATTTTCGTCCAGCCAAACAGAAAAATCGACCATAGAATACACGCAATTAACAGACATAAGACACACAGCACGGCGGATGAATTTATTTATTCGGGTGGCCTAAATATAATAGTTTGTCCAAGTCTAATCTTTCCCAGTGGTGAGCTATAGTGGGCTCACAAGAGCCCATTGTTGAGACGATCATTGATTTAACAAATGAAATCCTGAATTCAATTATTGAGTATCCAGAGTTGAAACTATGGTAGGGCGAGCGGGGCCCCACCCCCAGCATTTAATGGCTCAATCGATCAGTTATGTATTTTAAAATTGCTTAATTTTTTTATTTAATTACAGTCGGACCTCGGACCTCTGTTTAACCAACTTCTTTATAGCGAATTTTTTTTTAATTCCCCTTGGTAATTAAATTTAAAATAGTTTCCGTTGAACGAAGAAAATTTTCATGTAACGAACGGATTAGGAGAGACAACTTTGTATGCACGGTTCTCACCTGTGGCCTTTATGCAATTTAGGTAATTAGAAAGCGCGAATTAAGGCAAAAGGATTCCCATTTAACGTTAGTGGTGTCCGTAAAACCTATGCAGTCACATACCGAGAAGTCGCGCTAGTCAGAATGCTTTTCATAGCCATGGTATCGCTTAAGCTGAAAGTGATACCATGGTTGTCTATTGTATTTCTGCTAACAGTGATATACAGGATAAAATTGACTTAATTCAGCTTTTGTTGCAGCACTCATACCAGCATACCCATGACCAGTAAATCGCATACTCACGATCAGGGCCAGCTTTAGTATAAGGCCGAATAGGCACTGGCCTAAGGGCGCCAACGCCGCCATCCTCCTCCAAAAAAACAGACTGCAAAAAATTTTGTGTATTTCACGTGTTACCAGCTGTTTGAGCAGTGCCATTTGTTTTTTCAGGAGTTATTACATGCAGGCAGTAAGACCTTTCGTTTCAAATTAAAACGAAAGGCCTTGAACATGGTTCGAAGAACATTCTGTAGATGTTACCACTATGGAATAACCTCTCCATTCACCAGACATGAACTCTGTGGAGCATGTTTGGGCTGTGGAAAGGTCCGTTTGAGCTTTGGAACCTCCACCCAGGAATGCAACGGAATTATGGACAGCGGTGCAGCAAGCATGGATGGAAATACCTGTGGAACGCTTTCGTGAACTAGTGGACTTAATGCCTTGCCGTGTGACTGCCCTTATCTGGGCCTACCAGTTGCTAAGTAGATATCCCATGATTTCTGTCCACTCAGTATAAATGGGGAATTGTCAAAAGTTTTAAGTCACTGTAACCTGTAGACAACATACAAGTTTGTTAAAATGCATGTTAGTACACAGCAATTCTAGGAATAGCTAAATATAACATTGTTTTAATTATATCTCATATTTTTGTAGAATTACTGCAATACTAACATGCTGCATTTGTATAAACTTGTACGTTGTCTAATTCTTTCACAGCCTGCAGCTTAAGCCCTAAAAGTGCTTTAGCCATGTTGTAGACATTTTTATATACTGTTTGCTTGAATTTGATTTTTTTTTGTTTGAATTGAAAGTTTTTATGAAAACTTTTTATTTTAATTTAAATTTAGTGTTATATTGCATATAATTTACCTCTTGTAAGTAAATAAAATGTAAAATTAAATCATTCTAAAAAATGAAAATCTTTGCATCGGCGGAAGGGAGTGCCACCAGTTAATGTGGCCGGGGGGGGGGGGGACCACATACCCTTGAGCCGGCGCTGCCCAAGATCATGAACAGCAATTTCAACATTAACTTCGGACTGGAAGAAACCGCTAAACCATTAATTACTTTCCTGCAAGAAACGTTCGATCCAACTCTCAACACTAATCCCTCAATTTCAACTAGAAGATCGGGTACCCACAATCGACGCTGTTTTCCCGAGACATTTAGATACATTACAATCGCAAGTTACGTCTCTTACTTAGCATAAATCCATTGTATTTTGTATTCCAGCTGAAATTATGGAAATTTGTGAATTATCAATAAAATATTTACAATACAAACACTTTTATATCGTAATCAATATATACAAATCAAAATACTTAAAAGAAACGCGAAGATTTGTAACCTTTACGGAAATGACAAAAATTAACTCATTTCCGATTCGCATTTTTGTGACAAATTTGTTTAGCTTCACTCTGTAATTTAATACATGAGTCCAAAGTTGTTTTCACATCAAAAACTAATAAAAATAAACAGAAAATTAAATAAAAGCAAAAAATACGAAAATCACACCAGAGGATTTTTTTTATTCCATCCCCAATGGGATTAACAGAAAAAAAAAAAAAAAATACTAGAGGGTTACTAACACTACTAACACTAGTGAGATGTACTTCAAAGCACATTCTTGAGATCTTCACAGAAATGTCAAAATTTTGTCAAAGTCTTTAATGGCAAAATTCAGGTAGTAGATCTGAAGTCAGTCCAAGTATGAGGAGTTATCCACTGGATATATTTAAGTAGGTACGATTCTTTGTGGTTGCTGAGATAATAGACTAGAATCATTTCCTTTTGCTAAAAATTTCTGATGTGAATTGTTGAAAAGCAAGAAATATAGAAAAGCTTGATTTGAGCCGTTTCATTATCTTCTGACATATTACATCTCGAAGCATGTAATTTGGTTCTGGAGTCATGGTAGGAGTTGCAGCAGTATAAAATATGTTTCCTTTGAGCCAAAAATTCATTACTTTGTGCAATATGCCCTCCCCACTGCCACTGTTTCTTACTACTGAATACATCATGAATAGTCACACTTAAAGTGAAGCCTCCAGACCTGTACTGCGTATAGGTCTGGAGGCCTCATTTTAGGAAGGATGTCGATTTGCTTGAGCGTGTACAGAGATGGGCAACAAGATTGGTGAGGGGAATGAAGGGATCCTCTTACCAAGAGAGGCTTAAGTTCTGCAAATTGCAGTGGCTGGAGACTAGGCACCTGCGCAGTGATCTGATTGAGGTATATAAGGCCTTGAATGGGTTGAGCACGCTGAATTGTGATGGGATCCTTCCACTTGTTCAGATTACGAACCTAAGGGGACATAAATTAGCTCTCTCTCTCTCTCTCTTAGGGAAATTTTTTTTGGCCGGTGCAGCATAAGCCTCTGGCTTCCTTGCACCATGCGGCTAATAATAATAATAATAATTTAAATTAAGAATGTAGAATAGATGTGCGGAAATTTGCCTTTAGCCAGCGGGTGGTTAATTGCTGGAACAAACTTCCATCTGTCGTTGTGGAAGTTGATAGGTTGAATAAATTTAAGGAGGAACTGGACAGGCATTTGGAGGGAATGGTGCGATTTTTTTTTTTTTTTTGGCTGATGCTGCATAAGCTCATACACTTGCTTTCTTGCATCACATGCCACTACTACTACTAAAAAAAGAATACAATGATATAAACCAGTAAATATATATTTAATGGATAACACAATAAAATATAATATCATTCAAGCTAGTTTCCTATTGTTGTCGCACGGACATGCGCTGTTTTACTCCACCGCTTATCGAGTTGTAAAATGGTTGTCTCTAGGATGGGGTGCAATCAGCGGTTTATGGCCTTTCCAGAGGTTTATGGCTTTCGGATTGTTCAATATGGCAAGTGATTCTAGCCATAGGCGGTGGCGAAAGTGTCGTGAGTGGTCTACTTTTTTGCAGTCACGTTTGGGATTGAGATCGTGGTGGGTGGCCCAAAAATGCTCCGCGACTGCGAACTGGACAGTCTCGGCAAGGCGGATTGCTCTCTCATGCTCCGTAAGGCGATCTTGAAGACGTCTTGATGTCTCACCGATGTAGCAGCTGTCACAGTCTCTGCAGGCGATGCGGTATATTACATTGCTGCGTAAAAGAGGTGTAACATGGGTCTTCACACTGGAGATGAGAACGTAGGTTTCTGCAGGATAACTGTACGCATTTGATGCTGTAATATCTGAGGATTCTTGAGATCCGTCCTCACACGCCTGGATAGTATGGAATGTAGACGGTTGGTGTATTGTCCTGGTTCGGGGGACTTGGGTGGGCTGCGAGTTCCTGTGCTTATAATAGGCACCTGTCTAGCACGTGGGTTGAATAGCCACATTTGGTAAGGTCTTCCTTCACGCGAGAGATGCTGGAATGGTTCCAAGCCCTGGAGAATAGAGCGTGGACAGTGCTGTTGAGATGACTGGGTGCATGGCCGGATCTGTAGTTTGTAAATTGTCCGCAACACATAGGTTAAAGGTATACCGAAGTCTCTAGACATGGGCCTACGCACTGCACTAAGACATCCAGGAATGGGAGTGACTCGTTGACTTCTAACTCTAGGGTAAACTGGATGAAATTAGATAGGGAATTGAGGTGTTCTAGTAATGCTGTTTCAGAGCCAAGTGGGATTACAGTGAAAATATCGTCAACGTATCTGTACCATGTTGTAATAGGCACAGGTGGGTTCAGGAGTATCTGCTCCTCCAAATCTGCCACAGCGATGTTGGCTACTGTGGAACTAATAAGGGCACCCATAGCAGTGCCATGCACCTGTTGGTAGACTGAATCCTCAAAAGTGAAGATGATGCTTGATAAACATAGGTTGAGGGCAGCGCAGATGTCATCGGTCGATAGTGATGTTCTGGTTGAGAGGCTTAAGTCGTCCTCGAGGAGTCTCCTGGCGCAGTGTCCGGCCTGTTGGACGAGAATTGAAGTAAATAATAAAACCACATAAAATGATGTCATGACGGTGTTGTCTGGAATGGAAATGACTTTAATGAAGTGGATGAATTCACCGCTATTTTTGAAGGTGTGTAGCATTGTAGCAGGATACTATAGGTCTGAGGGGAACACCTGGTTTATGGAGTTTTGGCAGTCCATAGAACTGTGGTAGTTGGCAGCCAGTGGCATGCAGAAGACGCTGAGTTGTAGCCAAGATTTTATTCTCTCTAAACCACGTACAGACGAGTTTATTGACATGTCTCTAATCGTTTCAAGACCTTAATGGGTGAATCAGCCAGAGGTTCATATACGTTTGGATCTAGTAGCAGGGCCAGGGTTTTCTCTCGGGAGGCTGACCAGTCTAATACAACGGTCCTGCGCCCTTTGTCAGCAGGAAGTACGATGATGGTGTTGTCCTATCTTATAGATGAGAGGGCGGTGTGTTGAAGATGGTTAAGTAAGTTTGCCGAGTGCTGCGGAGGATTGTGGCTGTCCTGAAACGGATTTCGTTAGCAGTTTTCTCGGGGAGGTTGGTAATATTGGCCTCTACACTCATAGCGAGCTATGTGACTGGTGGTTCAGAAGGTACTACGGCAAACTTCATGCCGTTAGATGAGACATTGAGCTGCTGTCTCTGATACCGTTTGCTGATACCAACCACATCTCTGATACCGTTTGCTGCTTAGGTTTAGGATGAAGGAACTTCTCAGTTGAACGTGTGCTCGTTCTCAAGGAATTGGTTTCTTTGTATAAGCTAATGAATTTGCGCTATTGGTGTAAACGGTATCAGAGATGTGGTTGGCTTGGTGACAGATGGTATGTACAAGGTTCGTAAATATGATAGGCGAGATCTTACCTTGTAGTTCTTGTAAGAGCCTGAACTTGTAGTCAGCGCTTTTGACTGCACAGTGGAGGTGGGTTATCCACAATTTTAATGTTTGTAGACCGAATTTAAGACAGGCACGTTCCATGTGAGAGTTGTGGAGCGAGGCTCTGTAGCAAAACCCTTGCTTTTGCACGTATGTGCAAAGCGTATTAGCATAGGCATATGATGCAAGAAAGCAAGCTTATGCAGCATCAGCCAAAAAAAAAAAAAAACTTCCACTTCACCCCTTCGTTCATTCGAAATCCCTGTCCAACTGAGCCTTAAATTTATTCAGGCTATCAACTTCCACAAGGGACGGAAGTCTGTTCCACCAACCAACTACCCGCTGGCTAAAGGCAAATTTCTGCACATCCTGTCTTTCCTCAGCTTGAATTTATGTCCCCTCAGGTGATTATCGAGAAAGAGGCAGAATCCCATCAGCATTGAGTAGGGTTTGCAAACCGGTTAAATTCGGTTTTCATATTGAGTTGTTAAAACCGAAACCGAGCTTCTAAAACCGGATTCAAATATTTTTTTAGTTAGCCCTCGAATATAGTTTTTTGTTACGCACATTTTCTTTTGTTTGTTCGTTTGTCTGGATAGTTCAATTGCTTTGTTGTTTTTTTTTTTTTTTTTTTTTTTAAGGTAACGGTATTCATTGACTCTAGATGAATATACGTCTATACAAAATAAAAGGTATATGAATATAAATGAGCATTCAAAAGACAATCATTGGTCGTTAGGTCTTATTGAGATTAATGATTCACTTGACAGCAGAAGAACTGAGCAAATTGTGGATGGACACTTGAAGGAATTTGGTTTGAACTTGGATGAGGATATTGTTGCCTGCACCACCGATGGAGCAGCAATGATGATTAAGTTTGGCAAGCAAATTACGCCTAATCATCAACAATGTATAGCCCATTGTATACATCTGTCAGTTATAGATGTACTTTATGAAAAAGGAATCATTTATGGTGCCACAGTCTCTGAGTCTCCCAAAGACAATGAAAATAATGAAGAAAGTAGTGATGATGAAGAAGTTAAAGAAAGACAGCAAGGCATGCTTTATCAAACCGACTTTACCGATGAGCTCATTTATTTCTTCAATCCGATGGCCAATATTGCACAAACTATTAACAAAGTCAGAAAAAATTTGCAAGCTTTTTCAAAAATCGCCTACCAAAAATGACATATTACAAAATTTTGTTAAAGCAAAATTTAATGAGAAAGAATATAAACTTATATTAGATTGCAAGACTAGTTGGGATAGCACATTCTATATGATTGAGAGATTTTTGAAATTGAAAAATTGCATTCCAACTGCTCTATGTGTAGTACTGTCAACTGAAGCTGTGTCTGACGATGACTGGAAAACACTTGAATTGCTACGTGCAACTTTGCGACCAGTTGAAATGATTCTGAAGGCTATAACCTCAAAAGATAGACTTATTTAAAGCAGTCTTCAATAGAATTTCTGCTTGCTAAGCTTGATACAACAGAAAACCCATTTACTTTTAAAGTTTCACCAAAGCCTTTTGCAGCGTTACAATGCAAGACGAAATTGTCAAACTGTGGCTTTGCTGAGCTATCTACAGAACCCCAAAAAGTTTAGGAAAGAAGATTCAGATTCAAGAACTTTTGATTTTCCAAGTAAGCAAGTTTTGAAAAAGCATGCTGAAGAGATTTATCAGAGATTATTTGCAAAACATTCAGGAGTCTTAGCGTTGAAGAAACTGAAAATAAACGAACTGTTCTTTTAGAAGAAAATAAAGACTCGTCTAGTTCTGATGTTGGAGATACACTCATGATCGAGTATGATAGTGTAATAAAGAGCCTTCAAAATATCCCAGTGAATTGGAAATCAGCATAGAATTTAAAATTTTGGAGGCAACTAGCAGTAGAAGTGAAAAGCTGGAGAAAGTTTATAGAACACTGCTGACTATTAAACCAACAAGGGTCCAATCTGAGTGTTTTTGATCACTGGTCTCTTTAAAACAAAAATAAGATCAAGTCTATCAGGAAAAATGCTTAATATACTGTGTTTTTTAAAGGACCATTTTCAGAAAAAAGCTGAGCAATAAATAGTAATTTCCCCAAGCTGTTTTTTTTCACATTACTTTTATTTATTTATTATTATAGGGCTTATTTTTTTTTTTTACTATACAAGATAGTTCTTATTCTAAGGATTTGAATACAATTTGTAATTTTGTATAATCTCAAGCTGGTTACTTTTTTTGGAACATTTTAATTTTTTTATATTTTTTTTTACTATAAGAGGTGATAGATTTTGTTTAAAAGATTTGATTACGATTTGTACAATCTACCCAAGATAAAATAAATACCTGTGTTATAAAAGCTTTTAATTATTTTTCCTAAGTCTGAGAAAATCGGTTTTAAGAGTAAACTTCGGTTAAACTCGGTTTTATGCAAGCCCTAGCATTGAGCATGCTCAAACCATTCAAAGCTTTATACACCTCTATCAGACCACCTCGCCAGTGCCTAGTCTCCAGACAGTAATTTGCAAAACTTAAGCCTTTCTTCGTAAGAGCAACTTTGTTCCATTGATTAATCTTGTTGCTGTTCTGTACTTGTTCCAGTTCTACATCCTTCTTGAAATGAGGCCTCCAGACCTGTATACAGTACTCAAGGTGTGGCCTGACCATTGCCTTGTACAAGGGAATAATCACCTCCTTATCCCTGCTAGAAAAATTCCTGTAAATCATTGATAAGACTCGTGAGCTACTCTTGCAGCCCGTCTGCACTGCTCAGAGAAATTCATATCTGCCTGCACAATTACCCCCAGGTCCTTTTCATTCTCTACCAGTCAGTGTAGTACCAAAGAGTTGATATGTTCTTCTGGGGTTGCTGTTTCCCATATGTACTTTACATTTGTCAATGTTAAACTTCATTTGCCACCTCTCAGCTCATCTGCTCAACCTTTCCAGATCCTGTTGCAGCAGCATAGTGTCAGTAGTGTCCTTAGGCGCTGTCTGTTGCAGGCTATCAAAAAGAACTTCTGTAACTGCACACAATCGTTGTAAACATTGCGGCCGTAAAGGGAACATATTATGATAAATGGGCCTGGTGTACTGTGATTCATGGTTAAAAGAATACTATGATATAAATCAGTAAAACATATTTAATAGATAACACAATAAAATGCAGTAGAAGCTTTCGAGACAGTTGCGTCTCTTTATCAACTAATTTGACTAAATTTTGAATACAACAGATACAGCCGTGCGTGCAGTGAGGCGTTATTCATTTAAGCTGGTTTCCTATTGTCGCACGGACATGCGGTTTTACTCCACCGCTTGTCGAGTTGTAAAATAGTTCTCTAGGATGGGGTGCAATCTCATGCCTTAGCATCATGAGATTGCACCGCCTATGGCTAGTCACTCGCC
Source organism: Mastigoproctus giganteus (assembly GCF_048544385.1). Classification (NCBI taxonomy): domain Eukaryota; kingdom Metazoa; phylum Arthropoda; class Arachnida; order Uropygi; family Thelyphonidae; genus Mastigoproctus; species Mastigoproctus giganteus. The sequence goes on from NC_143579.1 coordinate 206,688,395, forward strand.
ATATTGAACAATCCGAAGGCCATAAACCGCTGAAAAGGCACGAGATTGCATCCCATGGTCTCCATTCCAATCTCAATGTCCATTTTCTTAGTCTTCCAGGTCGCACGTTTTCTGACAGAATCCCAATTATTGGTTAATTCAACCACTGCTTATTTTAGTTGTCCTAATTATTCATTGTATGATTCCTTTTACTTCAAAAGTAGTGCTTGTGCCCAAATCTGCTGATATTCTGTCACTGTAACTTGTAATCACTTTTTGATCTGTCTTAAAATCTCACTACTGCATACTGTAAAATTCATCTGCTACATCATTCTCCCAACTCCACTAATTACTTGGAATGCTGATTTCCTTTCTCCAGTCCAACTCTTCTAACAGTGAGGTAATCTTCCTTGGCAATTTTGATGTTCACAATTCCAGCTGGCTTCCATTTTCTAGTAACACTAAGCTGCTGGTTGAGATGCTGAGGTTTTGCAATTACTAATAATCTAGCTCAGATTGTTTATTTACCTACCTACCAGAATACCAGATAATCCTAACCACATAGCCAACACTCTTGATGTCTGCTCTGATATTCCATCACAGACAGCACTTTGGAATCACTTTTAGATTTTCTCTAGCTTAAAATCTCTTTACCACATTGTCAAATTCATCTACTGCCTCTATTACTTTCCCAACTTTAGTAATCACTTGGAGCTCTTTAGCTTACTTTCATTAAAAGTTGACTTTCTCTAGACCAAATTTCCTATATGATTAACCTTTCTGTGATTTTAATGTCCACAACTCCAGCTCGCTTCCATTTTCTAGCCACAGTCAACATTCTTTCTTTTTCTCATGAACAACTCTTCCAAGTACACGGGGAACAAGTAAAAAAATACCAAGTAAAAAACTGCTTACATTTAGAAAGATACAGAAAAATCACAATTTTTATTTTCACTATCATTTAATGTGGGCTTCTTATTTTTGAGAGGGACTTCTAGGGGCTAATATCAACACTGCTCCTCCAACACAATTATTTTTTCTTATATTTCACTGATATTTTCTGACAGTATGACATTTGTTGTGACTTTATTGTCATTTTGAACTTTTGTTCAGCACCCAAGCATGAGTAGCACAAGAATGACAATCATTAACTGTATTAAATACAGTTAATGATTGTATTGTTGTCAAAATGATTAGTTGTGAACTTTGACTTACGGTGATTGAGCTGGAGTATAAAGAGAATATATTTATTTTTAGTTGTTATAAATGTTAACAGATGTAAATAAGTTCAATTTTTAGTGCTTAATATTCACTGAAATGGACTTCATTAATCATTGCATACCTTTCTAAAATCTAGAACCTTTCAATTCTCTAGGTTATTGTATTTGGAAGTGGTTTCCGCACCTGAATATGATATTCCAAATGTGGTCTCTTCATTACCCACCATAGTAGAACAATAACTTCCTTCTTTCTAAATGCAAATGTACATTAAATCATTTAAGACACCATGTGCTTCTGGTCATCTGCTTACACTATCATAATGCCCAAGTCTATCTCTACGCCATTTAATACTTACATTTACACACTTCAAATCCATTACATAAGCTATTCTCAGGTTATTCACAAAAATATTTCAGTTAACTTTTATTTCATTTTTATGCTTTAATTCACTATTATTTACAAATGAAAATCTGTTTACAAGCTGTGGCGATATTTGCGAGGTATCTGTTTCAGCTCTTCAGTCTTCAAGCCTTCTTCTTCCAGTGTTTTCACAAATAATTTCACCTAAGAATAAAAAATAATAATAAATAAATAAAATCAAATATTCAGAACATAACTTCTGTTGAAAAGCACTGAAGGGCACAACGCTAATGTTCAGAGGAGCTTATATTTGAAATTAGTGAATTTTGACAACAGCTAATAGAAAGTATCATCTAAATTTTATTCAATATTCCAAAATTTAGATGGCCATATTTTTCAATCTATCTTTAGGACCTCTAAAATACCAAATTATAATACTTAAACACACAGAACTCAAAATAGTTTGAATTCTCTATTATCTTTCAGTCCTATATTCACATTTAGGACAGAAAAAAAAAAAACATTAAATGAACAGTGTATCTTGATATTTGTATATATCAAGACATTTCTATATATTTGTTTATATATATATATATACACACACACACACACACACACTTGTATGTATATATATATAACAGTATATATTTTACACAGACAATGAATATTGTCTGTATCAAAGCTCACAAAATGTAAATGTGGTGTAATCAACTAATGATGTAATATTTATGTTATTTTTCATTCCTAGATTTCAGCATTTGTCCATGGGTTGGTGAAGATAGAAGGGGGGAAAGCAAGGTTTACATGTATTATTTCAGGCAGAAGATATGCCTTACCGTAGCAGGATACTGCACCTGTGTGCTTCCCTCAGAAAGTAAACTTCAATGCTTTTATTCCATTTTTATTCAAGTGGTTTTAATTTTTTGATTTTTAATGCTTGTGTGCAGGTTTTTAGCATTTCTCTCTAGCATTTGTTGTAGTTGACAGAAAATCTTATGTGGTATAATAGTGTTTAATTTTTTTTTACATCACTAGTTGTAAAAATTTACGTTTTCAGTGAAAAAAATCAATTTATACAAGCCTCAGAAAAATAAAAATGCAGTGTGAATAAAAGATTTAGCTATAGCAATCTGCTGTCCAACTGTAGAAAACAAAATACAACAGCAAAAGAACAATAGTAATATACAGGGTGGCCCCTAAGTATGGTCCAATTGGAAAATATCTTTATTTTCATCAAACTTCTTATAACAAATACAGAGCAAGTACATCATGGGTTAGCGACAAAAACTGAATGAGAAGTTTGGAAAGGAGAGGTAAAATTGGGGACAAGTAGTTCTTTTATATGTATATATTAACAAAGGGAGTGCATGATCATGCCATCTCTGATTTATTTTAAACTTTACGAGGATAAATTATTCCTTAAAGAAAGCAAAATAACCAATTAGAATAACCCCATATTCTGGAACCCACAATAAAATGAAGGGCAAAGGTTTGCCTTGCTTATTATTGCTGAGGTCCTCCCACTGTTATTAACCCCTGTAGCTTAGGGGGTTAAATGTCAAAGCTTCTTAAACCAAGGTGTTTTACAATTTTTTTTGTTTTTGTTTTCATTTCTATATTTATTTCATTTTGTATTTTTTTTTATTTATTTACTTTGTTTATAATATTTGTAAGCCAATTCACTGAAAATGTTGCAACGTAGCTATGCAGCAACTATTTTTATTAGATTCTCAGTTAAATATCTGATACCTGTAGCCATCTGCATGCTCCATATTTTATTACTTAACAATTCACATAGCAGCAAGTTGAGTGTAGTGATGAATCTACCACCGCACTGAAATTGCTTGGGGGAAGGGGGACCACATCTGTATTTTTATTATTGGTTGAGCAATTAAAATACAAAGTCAGCTATTCTTTTGTTTTTGTGGCAAATTAGTTCTCAACTAATAAACAGGAAAGAAAAGAAATGATGGTTAAATAATAATAAATAAAATTAGAAACAAGAAATATATTTTTAACATAGGTGAAGACTGAACCTGTATCCCTTGGAACGATACATCTTAACCACGAACCACAAGGACTAATACAGAGGTAACTACAAATATTGATAAGGTGGGTAGCAAACTCACTCTTTCAATTTTCTCTGGGGTTTTTGAATATTGATTTATACTGCTTTGTTCATTTTTCTTCAATTGAAGAATAATTTTTCCTTACCAGGTTTAAAATAAATCAGAGATAATATGATCATGCCCTCCTTTTGTAAGCAGAAAAGACTATCAGACAAGCCCATTACAAGATAGAGGTGGTAAAATTATGGACAACCAAGCCAAAGGGTCTGATATATTTTTAAAAAATATTTCACATCAATATTTACAAGTGAAAATATGTTCAATACAGGGAACAAGCAGTGAACTAGGACTGTAAATTAAATGATATGGTGATATCAGAAAATGGACTGGAAGATAAAATACTGATACTAAAAGAGTGAAAGGCTTCAGGAGTTGATGGGATATACATAGGACGAGGAAGTGGTAAATGAATGTATCAAACCATTAAAATTAGTAACTTAGTAAGAGGAGTTTACCTCAATATAGTACGTAGAACACTTCCGTATGATACCCTCCAGAAATTAAAACGGAAAAAAAGAAAAAAAAAAAAAATCAACAACTTACCGGTACATTAAAGTAAAATATAAATAATTAAATAATCAATTTAACACAATTCAAAATCAATTTAAAACAATTAAAATTCAAATTAACGCAATTAAAAGAATCTAACGAAAATATTCAAAACGATTTTCCTTCCTTCAAGGAAGGAAAATAGTTTTGAATATTTTCGTTAGATTCTTTCCTTCAAGGAAGGAAAATAGTTTTGAATATTTTCGTTAGATTCTTTTAATTGCGTTAATTTGAATTTTAATTGTTTTAAATTGATTTTGAATTGCGTTAAATTGATTATTTAATTATTTATATTTTACTTTAATGTACCGGTAAGTTGTCGATTTTTTCGTTTTTTCCGTTTTAATTTCTGGGGGGGTATCATACGGAAGTGTTCTACGTACTATATTGAGGTAAACTCCTCTTATTAAGTTACTAATATTATTGTAAATGTAGAACATATTGAGTATTACAGCTCTGATTCATACTATCAAACCATTAAAAATAATTATAAGATCACTGAATTCAGAGATTATCCCCTTGGATTGACAAAGAATCAGTCTCACCAATCTACAAAAGTGAAAAAGATGAGCAATAATAGGCCGGCAAGCCTGTTGTCTGTGGTGCGGAAAATCATGGCATCTACAGTTAAGAATGCACTACAAGATCACTGAACATACACAGTATAACAGAGATTTCAGCAGGGATTTGTAAAGAGAAAATCTTGTTAACTAACCTCAAAAATTATCACAATTTTTATAAAGCAGTTAGATGCAAGGTATAATTTCAATACTATATACCTAAACTTTAGTATAGAATTTAAAACAGTCCAAGGAGCAGCTAAGTGCTTCAGATGAATCATGGGATGGCTGAAGGAAAGGAGACAGTGGATAGTGATCATTCTTAGAGTGTGCTAGCTCTTGTTCCTGATATTCCTAAATGCTGATGAGAAGGTATTCAAAGGCATACTGTCAAAATTTTCAGATTATATAAAGGTGGCTAGAGTGGTGAGTAATAATTGCTAAGTTACTGCTTAGCTATTGCTACTTACCACTATAGCTAAATTACTGCTTCAAAATGATCTGGATTTGCATGAATGATCAGCAAAATGGTAATGATAGTTTTAATGTTACCAGATACAGGGTCTTGTACATGAGAAATATAAACTGAAAGTGAGGGGGGGAGGGGGTATTAAAAAGGCAACAAGTGACAAGAAAGACTTAGGGATGTTAATACAAACAAAATTTTCCTAAATGATAAAATACTGTCGGAGCATAAGGCCAAATCTAGGTGCCAATTGGCGTTGATCTTTAACAAGAAAAAAATATTTCCCATAATTGTTCACCTAGGTAATGTCCCAAATTTACTAGACATGCAGTTCTTGCAATGTACACAAACAGCCAAAAAGGCACAGTGTTCTGTTAATAACCGGGTAGACCTTTGCATGTAAGTAGGAAAGTGATCATAACTGATTATACGGGGTATATTCCTGCAAGTTTGTCGCACTACCAGATTAGCGACAAACTTGCAGGAAGTGTAGGGGGCACAAAGACGAATCGGAATCACATAGCATTGCAGGGTCCAAAATGCCTTCGTCATGCAGTAGAGGATGTTGAACGGGAGGTCATGTGAACAGCGATCCGGCTGGAAGTCAGCATTTGCAAACCGTTTCTGTTGAAGAAACCAAGTAGCAAAAGCCCTCTGGAGTGGATAATCTGCAGGCTCCAATGATTGGATGTGTTGCAGATGGTACGAACTCATTTGGTTTGTTGACAGTATCCTCCATACAGTGGTTTGGGAAATACCCAATCATTGGCCTATCGCTCGAGTACCCTTAATCAGATTGCCTTCTGCAAGACGTACAACATTCTCCTCATTGTCTGGCGTCCTCGTCGTTCGCTCTAGATTCATGGTACCTCTCGTGAAACAACCAGTCTCACGTAACCGTCTGTGCACACGTGCGAAAATCGTATGATGAGGAGCATGCCTGTGCAGGAAACGTTCCTGGTACAAGCGCAGAGCGGTGGGCCAATTACAGTCCGCAGCTCCATACGCGAGGTGCATGTCAGCAAGTGCAACGTTTGAATACTCGTCCATCCTACTGCCTCGGGAACCGGTTCGCAAATGCTGACTTCCAGCGGGATCGCTGTTCACGCGAACTCCCGTTCAACGTTCTCTATCGCACGACGAAGGCATTTCGGACCCTGCAATGCTATGTGATTCCGATTCATCTTTGTGCCCCCTACACCTCCTGCAAGTTTGTCGCACTGGTAGTGAATCACACCGTATAATGTCAATGGTCAAACCACACTTAGTGTTGTTTTCAGGCTTGGAGGCCATATCTGCAAAAAGATATTGCATTTCTTGAAAGGATATAAAGGGTGACAAGACTGATAAGACATATAAGGAGATGTCTCTAAAGGAGAACATACCAGGAGAAGGTTCTGAATAATAAGGTCCTAAAAGGAGATGAATAAAGTGAATAGGGTGGTATATTCTCACCAAGAAATATAAATTACTTCCCAGCTTGCTGAGGCCAAAACAGTAATAGCAGCATGTGAGGCAAATAAGCAAGTGTATGAGCTTAGGTAGCATCAGCCAAAAAATAAAATATAAAAATCACACAACCATTCCGTCTAAATTTTTTGTTCAGTTCCTCCTTAAATTTATTTGAGCTATCAACTTCCACAACAACATATGGAAGTTTGTTCCAGCAATTAACCACCCGCTGGCTAAAGGCAAATTTCTGCACATCTATTCTACAACTGTCTTTTCTCAATTTGAATTTATGTCCCCTTAGGTTCGCAATCTGAGCAAGTGGAAGAATCCCATCAGAATTCAGCTTGCTCAAACCATTCAAGGCCTTATACACCTCAATCAGATCACCTCGCAGGTGGCTAGTCTCCAGCCGCTGCAATTTGCAGAACTTGGGCTTCTCTTGGTAAGAGGATCACTTCATTCCCCTCACCAATCTTGTTGCCCTTCTCTGTACACGTTCACGCAAATCTAAATCCTTCCTAAAATGAGGCCTTAAGACCTGTACGCAGTACTCAAGATGTGGCCTGACCACTGCCTTATACGTAGGGATAATCACCTTTTCCCTGCTAGCAAAATTCCTATATATCATTGACAAAACTCCATGACCTGCTCTTGCAGCCTGTCTGCATTGCTCAGAAAACTTCATATCTGAATGCACAATTACTCCCAGGTCTTTTCCATTTTCTACCACCCTAAGTGTAGTACCACACAGTTGGTACATTCCTCTGGGGTTACTTCTACCCATATGCAGTACTTTGCATTTGTCAATGTTAAACTTCAGTTGCCACTTCTCAGCCCATCTGCCCAAATTTTATAAATCCTGTTGCAGTAGCACACTGTCATTAACAACCCTGCCAAACTTTTTATCATCTGCAAACTTCGACACAGCCTGATATACCTTCATCAATATCATTGATAAATATACAAAATAACAGTGGACCTAACACCGAACCCTGTAGAACTCCACTAATAACATTAGTCCACGAATAGCAATGCCCATTGATTACCACCCTCTGTCTTCTCCCACTCAATCACCCTTTTATCCATTGTAGCAACTTACCCTTAATACCATTCTGCTCTAATTTATACAGTAGTCTTCCATGTGCAACAGTGTCAAAAGCTTTCCTGAAATCCAAGTATATGATATCAAAATTATTTTTTGCATCTAGTTCCTTTGTAACCACATAATAGTATCCAATCAAATTTGTCAGACAAGCCTTTCCCTTAAGAAACCCATGCTTTCTGAATTATTGTTGCAGTCTTGTCTAGATGATCCTGCAATGCATCTTTAACCACTGACTTCATTATTTCACCCGGAACAGAAGTTAAACTAACTGGTCTGTAATTACTCATGTCACCCTTCAATCCCCGTTTGTGAACTGGGGACACATTGCCACATCTCTATATGCCTAGGGAAATTTAAGGAAGAAAACTGGTCAGGTACTTATTGTTAATTACCAATATATGATGACAATAGGGAAGTTTTTTTCGTACGTGCACAGCAAAAAGCTTGGCTTTCTTGCATCATTTGGTTATTATAAACTAATTTTTTGTTACAAGCAGAATAACACATGACATGTTATTCTAACATGTGACATATTAATGAGAAAGACAGGCACCTGAAAAGATGGATATTGGCTTTTTGTATGCTTTTGGATTAAAAAAAAAAAAAAAAAAAAAAAAAGATTGCTGAAGAATGTTACCTTTATCAATCTTAATAAACCATAACCTAAACAGCGTACAGTCAATCTAAAAACAGGCCATCTGAAAACAAAACTTTTTCTGAAAGCAACTGATGTACCTTTCAAGAATGGACTAAGTCTATAACAAAACCTGTGAGAAATGCTGCACACGACACCAAACTATCAAAAACACTATACACTAAATAAGGTAATATTACTAATTTCATCTGTTTTAGATTTTGTTCAAGAATCACATGGAAATAACACATTCTGAAAACAAATTCTTCAAATAGTATAAGTCAAAAACAAATCTAGCTATATACATTAACCGAAACACCATTTACTGGGTGCAGCATAATCTATATGACTGCTGTTCATGATGTACATTACAAAATTAATCCAAAAGTAAGTTTGGCACAGAATTCCGTGGAAACAATGTTTTGGGACTGGTATTATTGGAAGGAATAATTGGTTTAATAACTCCAGCTGCTGAATGAGAAACTGGTAGTGCTAAGCTGGTTTCACTTTCAACAAGACTGAGTACAAGCTGATTTTAACCATGAGCTGAAAAACGATTAGATGAAATATTTCTGGATGGAATGGGTGACTAGTCACATCACACCTCTAGATTTTTCCTACAAGGTTACAATAAATCTGTTGTGTTCAATGGTGACCCATGTATGACTGAAGACTTGAAGAAAATATTTATGATGTTTATCTTTAATAGTCATATCAATATATGCAAACAAGGAGGCCACCACTTTGAATATTCGATTTAGTTCATGAATAATATAGTTAAATTAAATCACTCTACAATTACTAATTATTTTATTAGTAAAAACACAAGGCACAATAATTTCTACATTGTAACAATATATTAAAAAGGGTAAGAGATTATCTCGATCTTTTGCACAGAATACTTCCAGTCAATGCTCTCCAAAAGTAAACGAATAAAATAATTTTAGTGAATCCTTTCACTCATAGAGACATGACCGATTTGACATACAATGGAATAGAAAGCCCCAACACGACCCTGAAACACATCAAACCAACTCAGCAAGAAGACATGCCAGAATAATTAAAATAGTTAAAAATGGAAAACCTTTACAAGAATAAATAATTAAAATCACGATTATAAAATTTGGATAAACACATTGAACATACAAATTAAACAAAATTTATTGTATTTTCCTTCCTTAAGCAAACAAAACTCTGACTAATCATCTTGTTCACAGGTCGGAAATAGCGAGAAGCGTGTGTGTGTGTGTTAAGTTCTTAAATGGAGAGATTATTTGTATTAGCGCATGCGTAAAAAAAATAACAGAAATCCGAAATTAGGTAAGGGCAGCGCACATTGATAGAATTTGCATGTCCCTTCATTTCAAGGGTTTCATGTAATTATGTTGTATTTTTAAAATTTCCGCTTCATTAATTAGGAATATGTGCCCTTCATTGGCAGCATGACAAGCAAATTCCAATGCAATTGCTTGTGATATGCAGACTGCATCTAGAGTACACCGAGTCGACCCTTGTTACAATGAATTGCGCTGACCATAAGAAATATTGTATACAAGGTCATTTACTTGTACCAAGAGAGAAGAAAGAACTGTGTGATTTCTCAATATATTATGCATAGGCCTGGCTACAATTTTGAATTCTATACACCATTAAAAAATAAAGTATTTTTATTGGTTTTATTAATAGGTATTATATTTTCTGACTTATTTTGTGGAGGAATAGTAGAAGTCCCTGTATGGGTTTCAGCGACCGCTTGGGTAAACATGTCCGGGTTGTTAGTCGTTTATTGCATCTTGGCTGGATATTGACTGGAATTTGTGGGTTAGTCACTCACACACTAGCAAGGTTTTTGTGGATTTATTGAATAATTGTTTTCTACATCAGCATGTTCAGGAAGCAACTAGAGGGAGTAATACTCTTGATCTGATTATCAATAGTGATTCTTCATGCATTAAGAATCTGCAGATAAAGGAACCACAAGGTGGCAGTGACCACAGTGTACTGAAGTGGGATTTATTCAAAGAGGTAACTACCATCAGGGGTAAAGGGAAGGGTTTTTGCTTTCATAAAGGCGACTATGGAGGTCTGAGACAGTATTTAAATTCTATACAGTGGGGCCAACTGATGTTACCAACAGCAAATTCAAAATGGGAGGCATTCAAAGAATTTATCTTGGAAGCTACTAGGCTCTACATATCAACTAAGAAATATTGTTCAAGGTTTAGGCCTAAATGGATGTCAGATGAACTAATGAGACATGTGGCAGAGAAGAAAAATGAATGGAATATATATAAATTAATGGGTGACATCGAGCTGGTCTGTAACCAAGTCACAAAGGAGGTTAGGCAGGCAAAGGTAGATTACAAGAAATCTTTGGCAAAGGATGCAAAGAAAAACAGCAAAGAGTTCTTTACCTATGTAAACTCTAGAAAGAAAGGGATGAATCAGATTGGTTCACTGGATATCGATGGTTGAACTGTTGATGACCTTGCTTAGGTTTGCTAACTAACTAACTAAATGAGTATTTTGCATCTACATTCACACATGAGGAGTTATTCATAAAGTGGAATGCCAGAGGTGAATTGAACTATGGCAGTGAACTACATGATTTTGTAATAAATGAGAGGAAGTGGAGGAAAAATTGTTGAAGATAAACATAAGAAAGGCACCCAGGGTGGATGGGATCTATCCAGTTATATTAAAGGAGGCAGCAAAGGAAGTAAGCAAACCCTTAGCCATAATTATGAGAGCATCCTTGGACACAGGGGAAGTACCCATGGACTAGAGATGTGCAAATGTGACCCCAATTCACAAAGGAGGATCAAAGGGCGACATCCCAAGTAATTATAGACCTATTAGTTTAACTTCTGTTCCAGGGAAATTAATGGAGGCACTGGTTAAAGTAGCACTGCAGGATCATCTAGACAAGACTTCAGTTATAGTTCTGACAAAGCATAGTTTTGTTAAGGGGAAGAATTGTCTGACCAATTTGATTGGGTACTATGATGTGGTCACAAAGGAACTGGATGCAGGGAATAACTTTGATATTATATATTTGGATCTATATTTGCTGCTATGGATAAAGGGAAGGTTGAGTGGGAGAAGACAGAGTGGTAATCAATGGACACTGCTCTTCATGGACTAATGTTATTAGTGGTTCAGTGTTGGGTCCACTGTTGTTTTCTGTATTTATAAATGATATTGATGATGGTATATCAGGCCTAATGTCCAAGTTTGCAGACGATACGAAGGTTGGCAGGGTTGTTAAGGACACTAATGACAGTACGCTGCTGCAACAGGATCTAGAAAAGTTAATAGATGGGCTGAGAGGTGGCAAATGAAGTTTAACATTGACAATTGTAAAGTACTACACATGGGAAGCAGTAACCCCACAGTAACATATCAACTCTGTGGTACTAGACTGACAGTGGTAGAGAATGAAAAGGACCTGGGGGTAAGTGTGCTACTATTGCAGATGGTCTGCAATAGTAGCACACAAGACATATGAGATGGTCTCATATGTCTTGTCAATGATATACAGGAATATTTCTAGCAGGTATAAGGTGGTGATTATCCCCTTGTATAAGGCAATGGTCGGGCCACACCTTGAGTACTGTATACAGGTCTGGAGGCTTCATTTTAAGAAGGATGTTGAGCTGTTGAAACGAGTACAGAGAAGGGCAACAAGATTAGTGAATAGAACGAAGGGTTGCTCTTACGAAAATAGGCTTTTTAAGTTTTACAGCTTACAGTTTCTGGAGACTAGGCACCTGCAAGGTGAGCTGATTGAGGTGTATAAAGCCTTGAATGGTTTGAGCATGCTCAATGCTAATGGGATTCTTTCTCTTGCTCAGAATAACCACTTGAGAGGGCATAAATTCAAATTGAGGAAAGACAGTTGTAGGCTAGATGTGTGGAAGTTTGCCTTTAGCCAACGAGTAGTTGATTGGTGGAACAGACTTCCACCTTCTATTGTGCAAGTTGATAGCCTAAATACATTTAAGGCTGAGCTGGACAGGTATTTGGAATGAACAGAGGGTTGAAATGGGAGCAGTTTTGTTTTTTTTCCTTCTGGCTGATGCTGCAGAAACTTGCTTTCTTGCATCGTATGCCTCTACTAATGCTAATACTGATCTTACAAACATTCTACTTCTGAACCTACTTTAGACTTAGAAAGTGATATACTAACCAACAGGTTTTTAACTAGGGGCTGTCCACTCTCCATTATTAATCAAATCATATTACAAGCTAAAAATAAGTAAAAAAATATGATACCTATTAATAAAACCAATAAAAAATACTTTTCTATTCTGTATGTCAAACAATGGTATAAGCAACTCAAACTCTTTAAAGATACAGAATTCAAAATTGTAGCCAGGCCTATGCAGAAGCTCCATAATATATTGACAAATCACATAGTTCTTCCTTCTGTCCAAGGAAGAACTGTCCCAGGAAAAAGATCTTGTATAAAATATTTCTTATAGTCAGTGTGATTCATTGTATCAAGGGTCGATTCAGTGTATTATACATTAATGTGTGAAACAACATGCTGCTTTGGTCGCACAACGCATTGGAATTGGCTTGTCATGCCATGAAGGTCACCTATTCCTATTTAAAGAAGCAAAAATTTTAAACATAATTACATAAAATTATTGATTGCTGAAACCTTTGAAATGAAGTTACATGCAAATTCTATGAACGTATGCCACCCTTACCTAATTTCGGATTTCTGGTCTTTTTTACGCATGTGGCAATACAAATAATCTCTCTATTTAAGAACTACACACACACACACACACACACACACACACACACACACACACACACACACACACACACACACAGTGTTATTTCTGACCCGTGAACAAGACAATTAGTTGAAAAGCTCTGTCTGCTTAAGGAAGGAAAATACAAACAATGTATGAATTGTTTAATTTGTATGTTCAATGTGTTTATCCAAATTTTATAATCATGATTTTAATTAATTATTCTTGTAAACGGTTTTCTGTTTTTAACTATTTTAATTATTCTGACATGTCTTCTCATACTCATGTTCTTGCTAAGTTGGTTTAATGTGTTTCGGAGTTGGGCTGGGGCTCTTGGCTTTCAATTCCATTGTGCGTCGATTTCACTCGGTCATGTCTCTGAGTGAAAGAATTCATTTAAATTATTTTATCCGTTTATTTTATTCATTTACATTTAGAGAGCATTGACTGGAAGCATTCTATGCAAAACACTGAGGTAATCTCTTACCCTTTTAAATATATTTTTTAAGTTCAGTTACAATATTTATTTTATTATGAGACTGGATTCATCGAACACTCTGTATCAGCTCCTTAACTTTATTTTAAAGTAACAAAACATTCAATAAACATACTCGTGCTGACTCTTTCTGCTCTTCAGTGTCATGAAAGAGAAAATAAATGCCACTCTCTAGACATCTCATAGCAAAGACTCGTGCAACATTTTCCACTGCACTCAGGTCATTTGTGCTGGAAAAAAAAATATATTTATGTACATGAAAAAAATCAATTTCATCAATAGATTTTAAGAGCTGAATATTTGGGTGCTTCACTGTTTATGAAATGTTATGCTTAAAATTTATATTACATACCAGTGTTAGTCAAGTGCACAGCAATTTAGATAACTGAATTTATTCATTTATTTAAAGGGATCTGATCAATGTTTATAAAGCTCTAAGAGTGAATAGAAAATAATTGAAGGTGAAATTTTCATGGTTATAAATGATACCAGAACTATCAAAAAAAACAAAAAAACCCATAAATTAAAATTATTAGACTAGTTTTAGATTGGATTGTTGGAAGTTTTCCTTTAATTAGTGGGTAATAATTACTGAGTTAAGTTTAAGCCATTAAATGTAATGGTTTACACTATTACATTTAATGGCTTAAATGAATGGTTCAAACCATTAAATAAATCCTTAATCTGACTAGAGTAAGGTCAGTGGGCAGTGAACCGCTTGGGAATTCAAATTTAGATTATTCAAATTGTTATTTTAACAGTACCAGAGCTGAACACTGATATTTGTACTTACATGTTTTGCCTATAGAAGAGTATGATAAACTACAGATATCAGTTTGGCTTCACTGCTGGGATGTCTACAGTGGATGCCATTAACCTAGTTATTAATACTGTTTCAGTCTCCAATGAAAAGTATGTCCTCGGCCTCCTTGTGGACTTCAAAGGCACCTTTGACACTGTTTGGTGGCAAAGTGTCCTGGAGGCCGGAGTCTCTGTGCTTATTTATTGTCTCATTGCGGACTATTTCCAGAATCACTCACTTATGGTTGCCGGTGGATCCTGCTCTGTTTATCTCTAACTCATGGTTGCCCTCAGGGATCACTTCTTGGACCAGTATGCTGGAACGTGGTCCTTGATGGGTGGCTGGCTACCGAACCTAATTGCACTACTAAGATCGCTTACACAGACAATCTAATTATCCTTGTTTCTGGAAACTCCAGACTACAACTTGAAATCAGTGTTAATGAAGTCCTATCAGACCTAGATGAGTGGTAGTACACATAAATTAACTATTTCTGTCCCAAAACAAAAATTCTTCTCAAAGGAAAATTAGACCCAAATAGACCTCCAATTATTAAGATTAAAGAACAATCAATAAAAATTAGTTAACTTGTACAAATACCTAGGAATTATGTTAGATAACAAACTTCAATTCATTACCTATGCTAAATATGTACTAAGCAAAATCAAGACTTTGACAGACAAACTATTCAGAATTACCAAAGGTTCTTGGGGTCTGAAACCCTCCACTTTCAAGCTGTTCTACAAATGCACATTTATTCCTATTGTCTGCTATGCTGCGGGCACTTGTGGCCCCAGTATACACAGTCATGGTGGAAAAAATCTTGACTCAAGCCCAGCACTTCTTCCTAATTGCAACTTCAAGAGCTTGTTGCACGATTTCAACATCAGCACTACAGGTAATCAACGGCAAACTGCCAATTAAATACAAAGTACTGTACAATTACTTTCAGTATTGCAGAAGGAACAGTATTGCAGCACAGTTCAACCAGTTTTCTGTTAACTTGGACGTGCCAGTAAAAGAAGACAACACTAGATTAAGAAACCAGTTTGTCCTGGAGTGGCAAAGTGAATGGACTAATGCCAACACTGGAAGAATTACTACCCTTTTTATACTCAAGTTGCTGAATTTGACAAAAAACATTAGTGGGGACGTGACTGAGGTTTATAAGGCTCTGAGAGGGGTTAGTAAAACAAAGGACAGCAGAATTTTCACTGTTATAATTCCAGAACTAGGAGCCACAAATTCAAATTACTGGGGAAGAGATTTAGACTAGATTGTAGGATGTTTTCATTTAGCCAGCAAGTTGTTGAGTACTGGAACAAGTTGCATCCATATGTAGTTGAGGCTGACAGTTCGAAGAAATTCAAATGTAAACTGGACAGTTAGCTACACAAAGAGAGAAGCACACGATTTGTATTTTCTTATATAGATTTTTTTTTTTTTTTTTGCTGGTGCATCAAAAGCCTGTGGCTCCCTTGTACTATATTGCTAATACTGTATTTAAATTTAAACAAAAAAAAAAAAAATAATAATAAATAAATAACGAAGAAATAAAAAACTGCTAATTTACACTTTGTTGCTTATAAAGCCTTACCTATAAAGATGTTTTTTAATAGCCCATTCTGAAGAAGAAGCAGAAACCAAAATCCTCCCGGTATTATGCACTGCTTTTCCTGTTATATACCTTTGGCTCTTTTCAACGTACAATCTGAAAAAAAATAAATGTATAGAGGGAGAATTAATGAGAGATGTGGTCTGTGCCATCCAGAAATTTAAATATCCACATTACTCACATTTAAGACTATATGCACTGAAACTGAAAGAAATAATGTTGGAAGCACTTACAAAAGAACAACAAAGCTAACTGAGACCTCATTTCTCCTTTGGCTAGTGCTTTCGAAGGCTGTTGGACTTGTGAACTACCAGGCAAAACAATAATTAAATAAAACATAATAGAATAGAGGTTTTCATCTGCCAGGGCTTCATCTTGTCAGATTCCACAAGGCAACAGCATCCAAAATACCTTTAAAACCTGCCATAAGGTTGGGTTGAAAGGCTGTTGTCTACAATAAGCAAACCACTATCAAACAAAATTCTTACCCAATGAAGACTGAAGAAAGCCTGACGGAACTTCTTCAATGATTAACCCTGATAATATCTTTTTAATAGATGTGAGACTGGCAGAACAGACAACTTATGAAATTTACACACATAAAATAATGATAATTTAAATAAATATATGAGCCTGTACAAAATTGTAAAGCAGAATACCATATTCACTAGCTTAAGAGAACAACTGAGGAAAATATAAAGTAAAATAACAAAGGTATTATAACACATATTGTAGAGAAAACGACCTGAACATTCTAAGACGAATAGATACTAATGAAAATCATTTTTTTTTTTTTTTTTCACTGTCCAGTTGATGCACAGTGGAAAAAAAGAAAAGAAAAGAAAAAAAACAATGTTGGTGCTGGCATCTAAGCTACTGATGGCCGTGGCAATTCAGAATGATTTGACCAGAGTTAAAAATTTCTCTGAAAATTTTTTACTAAAGATATTTTCTAAAATAATTTCTGAACAATACATGCAAACACATTTCAAGTCATTCTACCAGTGAGCCAATTTTCCCTTTACTACAATTATGATTAGATAAAGGATGTAAACTTCACTGTGTTTGTTGGTATATGAACTTTGTACACTAACAAACACAGGGTGGTAACCCCTTTCATCTGTTGAAATATGTTTTTCTTCGACTGGTACTTACAGAACATTTAAAAGTGAAAAAATGAGGTGAACTGCTACAGAAAAATGGAGGGAAATGAACAATTGCAGCAGAAAGTGCTAACTATAAAGGAAATAAATATCTATGATGCTTTGGAAAGTACTGTATTGTACATTCTTTTTAAAATTAGGAGCTAATCTAATTGAAAGAGAAAAATTAACAAAGTATCCTGTAAAATTGATAGTAATTGGAGAATGGTATAGTTTGGCACCAGCTGGTTTTAGATGTCTCATACTGAGAGATACAGATTGAGGGAAGGTGGGTCCTTTCTTAGAGTAGGCCATGATGACCCAAAAAATTAGCATTAGGCATATGAAGAAAGAAAGCAAGCTTATGCAGCATTAGCCAGGAAAAAAAAAAAAAAAAAAAAACACTCCCATTTCACCCCTCCATTCATTCGAAATACCTGTCCGGCTGAGCCTTAAATTTATTTAGGCTATCAACTTCCACAACAAGGGATGGAAGTCTGCTCCACCAACCAACTACCTGCTGGCTAAAGGCGAATTTCCGCACATCTAATCCTACATCTGTCTTTCCTCAATTTGAATTTATGCCCTCTCAGATGATTATTCTGAGCAAGAGGAAGAATCCCATCAGCACTGAGCATACTCAAACCATTCAAGGCTTTATACACCTCTATCAGATCACCTTGCCGGTGCCTAGTCTCCAGACACTTTAATTTGCAAAACTTAAGCCTATCTTCGTAAGAACAACCCTCTGTTCTATTCACTAATCTCATTGCCCTTCTCTGTACTCATTCCAGCAACTCTACATCCTTCTTGAAATGAGGCCTCCACACCTGTATATAATACTCAAGGTGTGGCCTGACCATTGCCTTATACAAGGGAATAATCACCTCCTTATTCCTAGAAAAATTCCTGTATATCACTCACAAGACACCATGAGCTACTCTTGCAGCCCATCTGCACTGCTCAGAAAACTTCATATCTGCCTGCACAATTACCCCCAGGTCCTTTTCATTCCCTACCACTGTCAGTGTAGTACCACAGAGTTGATACGTTGCTCTGGGGTTACTGTTTCCCATATGTAGTACAGTCAGTCCTCGTATAGCACAATAGTTGCGTTCCTAGAAACCCTCGTGCAATGCAAAATCGTGCAACATAAACAACAGGCCCTATAGGAAAAATAGGGTTGGGTGCCGACCACCCAGGATTGAACACACATTTGTAACCAAAACATTATCAAACACAATAAATAATCGTAATAAAATACTTACGCATTTTATTACGACTATTACGTAATAAAATATTGCTAATGCTTTTGCTTCTATCATAAGCAAACTTGTTTTTTGTTTGATTTTCTATCAAAACAGATGACAGGCGTTCCATCTCTTCCAATTCTTTGTGTCTTAATCTAATGGATTTTAATTACACTTTGAGTTGTTCCTGCTATGAAAGTTGTTTTTATTTTCTCTGCATTCTTTCTAATTCTCGGCGTTGCCTCATTTAGGTCTGTAGCACGTGCAATATCACATGGTCTTTCATTTCGCTAAAAGCGTTTCACAATTTCATATTTTTTCTCTGTCGACAGAGGCGGACTGGCCATAAGCCTTACCGGGGAAACCCCGATGGGCCAGAGGCCGGTGTGATTTTGGCCATAAACGCTAGTATGAGGCCACTATAAATTTTCCTGGGTAAGAATTTTTGACCCAGTCCACCTCTGTTTATCGATATTGCTTTTCTTTTTCTCTCTGAATCTGCAGTGTCTTCACCAGGGCGCTTTCTTTTCACACCTTTTAAGCATTTTACTCATTTTTAGGGAACAAAGCACAATTACAAAACGAGGAGTTTTGTAATTGTGCTTTGTTTATGAGGAGTTTTGTTTATGTGTATCAAGCATGCCTTGATACACATAAACAAAGCTGCACGCGTGTAGCAACTGAATAAACAACACCGTAAAGGCTGAGATACATTATTAACACCTCACATTTTACTAAAGCACATTTCCAGGGGTTACTACCATAAAACAATAAAAACAATTTGCAGTTGCGTTTCTGCTAGTGGAATCTGTTATAAACTGGTAGTAAACTCGATCCAATCGCATTTGCGATTATACCGATAGCTGGAATTGCGTTGGTTTTTACGTTATTATGGTGAAATGTGTTTCCCCTTCACTGATATAAAAAATAAATACATTTTCAGAATCTTCTCTTCATTCCTATCGTGTTGCGTTAGGTTGGGGTGATTCCGCGTTTAACTGCCATTTCTTGTAAACACAAAGGCGAATCGTGCATAAGCGAATTCGGTTCGTGTTACATAAGATATCGTTTCCCCTATTTATAAATCGTGTATGATTGAATTCGTGTAGTGTAAACACATGTTATACGAGGACTGACTGTAAAGTACAGTCAGTCCACATGTTATACGAGGACTGACTGTACTTTACATTTATCAATGTTAAACTTCATTTGCCACCTCTCAGCCCATCATCTGCTCAACCTTTCCAGATCCTGTTGCAGCAGCATACTGTAAGTAGTGTCCTTAACAACCCTGCCAAACATTTGTATCGTCTGCTAACTTGGACATTAAGCTTGATATATCATTATCATTTATAAATACAGAAAACAACAATGGACCCAACACCGAACCCTGAGGGACTCCACTAATAACATTAGTACATGATGAGCAGTGCCAATTGATTACCACTCTGTCTTCTCCCCCTCAACCATCCATTTATCCATAGCAGCAACTTGCCTCCAATGCCACACTGCTCCAATTTGTGCAGCAGTCTTCCATGTGCAATAGTATCAAAAGCCTTTCTAAGATCCAAATATATAATATCAAAGTTATTCCCTGCATCCAGTTCTTTTGTGACTGCATCATAGTATCCAATCAAATTAGTCAAGCAAAACTTTCCCTTAACAAAACCATTCTGTGTCCGAGCTATAACTGAAGCCTTGTCTAGATGATCCTGCAGTGCTTCTTTAACAAGTGCCTCCATTAATTTTCCTGGAACAGAAGTTAAACTCAAAGGTCTATAATTACTTGTGTCACCCTTTGATCCTCCTTTGTGAAGTGGGGTCACATTTGCACATCTCCAGTCTATGGGTACCTCCCCTGAGTCCAAAGAAGCTCTCATAATTATGGCTAAGGGTTTGCTTACTTCCTTTGCTGCCTCTTTTAATATAACTGCATAGATCCCATCCACCCCGGATGCCTTTTTTATGTTTATCCTCAACAATTTCTCCTCCACTTTCCTCTCAGTTATTACAAAATCATCTAGCTCACTGCCAGAGTTTACTTCACCTCTGGCATTCCACTTTCTGAATAACTCCTCATGTGTGAATGTCAATGCAAAATATTCATTTAGTTTGTTAGCTACCTGAGCAGGATCATCAACAGTTGACCCATCGATATCAAGTGGACCAATCTGATTCATCCCCTTCCTTCTAGAATTTAAATAAGTAAAGAACTCTTTGCTGTTTTTCTTTGCATCGCTTGCCAAAGATTTCTCGTAATCTGCCTTTGCCTGCCTAACCTCCTTTGTAACTTGGTTACAGATCAACTTGTATCTATCATAGGCTTCTGTGTCACGTGTTAATTTGTATGTATCCCATGCATTTTTCTTCTCTGCCATATGTCTCATTAGTTCATCTGACATCCACTTAGGCCTAAACCTTGAACAATATTTCTTAGTTGGTATGTAAAGCCTAGTAGCTTCGAAGATAAGTTCTTTGAATGCTTCCCATTTTGAATTTGCTGTTGGTAACATCTTCAGTTGGTCCCACTGTATAGAATTTAAATACTGTCTCAGTCCATCGTAAAGGCGTAGTTGCTTCCGTAAAGGAGTAGTCGCCTTTACGGAAGCAATAACCCTTCCCTTTACCCCTAATGGTAGTTACCTCTTTGAGTAAATCCCAATTCAGCACACTGCGATCACTGCCACCTAGTGGTTCCTTTATCTGCAGATTCTTAATGTATGAAGAACTACTGATAACCAGATCACAAGTATTTCTCCCTCTAGTTGCCTCCCGAACATGCTGTTATAGAAAATAATCATCCAGTAAATCCACAAAAGCCTTGCTAGTGTGTGAGTGACCAACCCACAAATTCCAGTCAATATCTGGGAAATTAAAATCCCCCATTATAAGACTCTCTGATTTACTGGCCCACTATTACCCTGTACATTTCTTATTATACTCATCAGAGCCATTAAGCCTATAGCATACTCTTACTCCTAATTTTGATCTCCCAATGCTTATTTAACAGATATTAATTATTTAAAAAGTGTAATCAAAGGGTGCTAAAATATTCAAGAATTCTAAATCTACGAATTTAACAATATCTCTCTTCTATACATTAAAAAAGTTTTCCTCTTGTGATATTTATTCAAGCCAATGAGAGAAGAGTGCGGCGGGGTGGGGGGGGGGGCAATTACATCACTACAAATGCACAAGAAATAATTAGATCATTTCCTGATTTTATTTCAATCAGTGAGTTATAATGTTAGTATAAATGTTATTATTATACAAATAATAACACTATACAATATAAAACTATACAAATATTTACAAAAAACAACTATTTACAATCATACCTCTACTATTTCGGGACGATGGGTTTCTTCATCAGCTGACAGACATTAATATACAAAAAACGTTACAATGGAACATCAAATGATGCAGCGTGTGGTCATGTATTAGACAGCACATGTGCTGTCTAATACATGACATTCACCAACCTTGTGCAAGTGAAGCACATGCACAAGGTTGGTGAATGTTAAATGGAAGGAACACAAATGGGTTACTGGGAAGAATCTGGACAATGCAGAGAGTGTACATGGGATGCATGCTAACGTTCATAGCATTGAAAGACAACTGCCTCCATAATGTTCATCAACCTCATGAATGTACTCCGCTGTCTAATACATGACCACGCCCGGCATCATTTCATGTTCCATTGTAAAGTCAGCTGATAAAAGGACCCAATATAGTTTGTATATTTGTAAATAGTTTAATATTTTGTAAAAATTTTAAATATTTGTATTGTTTGTAAATGCTTTAGTCCTGCTCTTTCAGATGCAACAATATTCCTCATGCATTATGGAACCTAAAGCAAATGGCCTTTTCCTAAGTGATCTATGTAAATAATTATATAGTGATATTTATTCGACCTTGAGAATGCCACGTGGTGGGGTGGGATAGCCAATGGGAGAAGAAGGATAGAGGTCATGTAGTACAAGTGGGTGGGAAAATTATGTCACTATACACAGGTCAATAATTACATAGGTCATTTCCTAATTAGATATCGATCGGTGCATTTCAACAAGTGTGTCTTTTACAGAGAAAAGATTTGACTCACTCTGTCATAACTCAGATTAGCTAGTGAAGGTTTGCTATTTGTTTGTTATTTGGAGCATTAGCAACTAAGGCCATATTGCTCCGGGATATGCGGTGGTCATTCCCTGACCTTTCCGCATCCTCCGTATTTGGCGGCGACGGGCTCAAACCCTGGTCTAATCAAGAAGCGTGTGCTATGCACTGCTGCTCCTTCCCACCTGGCTACGGAGGCGCCTACTAGTGAAGGGAAACAGGAATAAAAATAATATATGCAAGGTATCTCTGATTTAACTTTGTGCCATAAAATAACTGAATCTTGTGCTACATAAATGGACTGAATACTTCTTACAGTATAAGGATGTAAAGTATTTTCTTTTTTTCAATTTATTTCTAAAAAGTAGACTGCTTCAAGTTAATCTACATTGTCTAACTCGATCAAGTCAGGTGGCAAAAGGTGGGGCCTTGATAGGTGTGAGGGCACCTAAGAAAAATCTAAATACGTAAATTGATAAGCACACGCTTATACTTAAATACGTAAATGCACATGTGCATACGAAAATGGACAAGCGCATTGTGCACGTGCATAAATTGGCAGCACTTCCATAAAAATCCACAGCACTTCCACAAAAATCCACCACTTGTCATTTCACAGAAACACTTATTCTAAGTTTGTGTGTGGCCACTCTCCATTTGCGTTAGGTCCATTTGTGTAATGAGTAACGTCATCAAAAGGCACGTCGGCTGAAGTGAGGACTACTTCCAACATCCATTTGCGCTTGCGCATAGGTAAATGTGCATAAATAAATAAATTTTCTGTTTATACTCTGGGCGACCAAATGGTCAGAGGAGTTTACAAGATACACAGATACAAGAAACAGCACAGTATTCAGCAGTCACGGGCTTGAACCCCGGTCACTCAAGGCACGTGTACTTATGGACCCGCGCGCCTCACTAGGCTATGGCGGCAAACATAAATGGACATGCGCACGCGCATACGTGAATTGTCATAAATAAACTGAAGTTAGCAGCAAGAAAGTGGACTACTTCCAACATCCATTTGTGCATGCACATATGTGAATGGACATGCGCATGCACACACGAAAATTGACATGTCAATTTATGTATGCTCTCCTAGGAAATGGCATCTTGGACCATCCTGAAGGATCAATTTTTGAAATCTTGGGAACCGGAAGACTGCGAGCACTCTGAAGGGGATTCCAAAAGGAGAAATCATAGCCCGAATGAAAGGCAGGAAGAGAACCGTAAAGAATATATAAAAAAAAAATTTCTGTTTATACTCCGGGTCAGAGGAGTTTACAAGATACACAGAATACAAGAAACAGCACCGTATTCAGCAGTCACGGGCTTGAACCCCGATCACTCAAGGCACGTGTACTTATGCACCTGCACGCCTGACCGCGTGAGGAATTAAAGGATATCCTTGCAGACTGCATCAGCCCCTTTTTGATGCAGGCTGTGAAATACACTGAAAACCTCACAAGCAATTTCATCTCTGTACATAAAATGCTACAGGAACTGCAGGAAGAAGAGCAAAAAAATTAAAAACAGGTAACCCAAGGTCACTAATTTGATTTCTCACTCCTTAAGATTATTACTATATTTAATTATTCCTTAACTATTTATTCGCACTCCATATTAATGAAACAAGACAGCCAGCAAAAATAGTTACCCTTGAGCCACCTCCCATGAGGTTCTCCCAGACTCTCATAAATGTGTTCAGTCTTCACCAGATAAGTAGTTCACTCCTTGGTTGCAAACTGCATAGTATAAGATAGACTTTCAAATGTAATCCTATGGCAGGCTTAGAGAGCTTACTAAAATACTAAGTCCATTGATTCTTGATGAGATAAGGACCCAGGAGATCAAATTATCCATATTCCATTATATTTTATTTAATTATCTTTTTGCATTTTAATTCCAAATCCAGCAAACATCAGAAGAACTAGGACTGAAGGAGACAAGATTGTCTCACCAGGGGAGTGCACAATCATACATGAAAAAGGACAGGAGGAATAAGACCAGGGTATATCTGCCAAGGACTAAAGTTGATGCTGTACAGCAGCTGCCATCTTTTAAGGGCACAAAAGATGCTCTCATACATATTGGTATTAATGATATTAAGAATATGACATCTAAGAATTAAATTAACAAGTACAGAGCAATGTTCAGAAAAGGTCATGAGTTAGGATTGAAAATGAAAATATCTACAATCCTGCCCAGACACAATAGGAGAGAGTATGTGATGAGCCTTGTCAATCAATTCGGCCCTGGAAGCACTGTGCAAGGCTCATGGAGTGGAATGTTTCTCAGCATGGTCTGTACTCGTTAGCAGGAGAGACTTTTTACAGGGTTGGGATACACTTAAACAGAAGGGTTGCAAGAATATTTGCTGATGCTAATGAGGCAGTATTTGGTGGGCTGGAAAACTGATAGTAGCAGGAATACATGGATTAGATTTTACAGAAGCCCAAGGTTGTTGGAACATGCAGCAGCCTGGAAAACAAGGTGTCAGGGATTTCAAAGCCTACTGAAGGGTCCGCATGGAAAAGCAAATACATGGGCTGTACTAGAGTTACTAAGGATAATTACAGTGGCATGTATACTTGCTTGAACATTAATGCTAGGAGAACACTAAATAAATCTGATGA
The DNA here is from genome assembly GCF_048544385.1 of Mastigoproctus giganteus. NCBI lineage: Eukaryota > Metazoa > Arthropoda > Arachnida > Uropygi > Thelyphonidae > Mastigoproctus > Mastigoproctus giganteus. Next base: position 206,713,670 of record NC_143579.1, read on the forward strand.
ATTTTAAGTACTGCTCAAGTCATCAAATGTGGAAATTGTAGGAATATTGGAGACAGGTGTCACTCAGATATAAAGGATGCACACTTTAAATATGGAAAGTAGAGTGTGTATTGAAAAAACAGATGGGGCAGTAGGATGGGTAGGAGTCATGCTTTTAGTTAAGAAGCACATAAAATCTAAGGCATAATGAGTGACGAGTATAACAAACCACTGCACGGACATACAGAGTTGGCCAGTAAATCAGATTGTTTCATATTGGAAGACTAACTTTCCAGATACTGAAAATCTCAAGGGTTGGTTACTCACACAGTAGCAAGAATTTTCTGGATTTATTGGATGACTATTTTCTACACCAGCATGTTAGAGAGGCAACAAGAGAATGGAGTACTCCTAATCTGATTATTAGCAGTGACTCCTCATGCATTAAGAATCTGCAGATAAAAGATCCACTGGTGGAATAGCCACTTAGTGGATTGACATGAGATTTACTTAAAGATGTAACAATGTTCAAGGACAAAGGGAAAGGCTTTTGCTTCCATAAAGGTGAATACAATAGTCTCAGACAGTTTTTAAATTCTGTGTAGTGGAATAAACTGATGTTACCAACAGCAAATTGTAAATTAGAACCAAGGAAAAATGAGTGATATACACTCAGATCAAAAAATGATTGAACCACAAGTTGTGCACAGAAAAACACAGAAAAGGCTGAGCCCATACCTCATGACAATGTTAAATTCTAAATGGGAAGCCTTAAGGGACTTAATTTTGGAGGCTACTAGGCTTTTCATTCCAACTAAAAAATACTGTTCAAGGTTTAGGCCTAAATGGATGTCAGACGAATTAATGAGGCTCACGGCAGAGAAGAAAAATTTATGGGATGCATATCAGGTGACACAGAAGCCTATGGCAGATATAAACCAGTCTGTAATCAAGACACAAAGGAAGTTAAGCAGACAAAGGCAGATTACGAGAAATCTTTGGCAAAGGATGCAAAGAAAAACAGCAAAGAGTTCTTTATTTATGTAAACTCTAGAAGGAAAGGGATGAATCAGATTGGACCACTTAACATAGATGGGTTGACTGTTGATGATCATGATCAGGTAGCTGATAAACTGAATGAGTATTTTGTATCTACATTCACACATGAGGAGTTATTCAATGAGGAGAATGCCAGAAGCTTATCAAACTCTAACAGGGAGCTAAGTGATTTTGTAATAACTGAGAGCAAAGTGGAGGAGAAATTGTTGAAGTTAAACATACAGAAGGCACTTGGGGTGGACAGGATCTATCCAGTTATATTAAAGGAGGCAGCTAAGGAAGTAAGCAAACCCTTAGAGAGCTTCCTTGGACTCAGGGGAGATTCCCATGGACTGGAGATGTGCAAATGTATCACCAATTCACAAAGGGTGACACAAGTAACTATAGACCTGTTAGTTTAACTTGTGTTCCGGGGAAAATAATGAAATCACTGGTTAAAGAAGCATTGCAGGATCATCTAGACAAGACTGCAGTAATAGTAAAGACAGCATGGGTTTGTTAAAGGGACATCTTGTCTGACCACATCATAGTATCCATCTTGTCTGACTGGATACTATGATGTGGTCACAAAGGAACTGAATGCCAAAATTAATTTTGATATCATATACTTGGATTTCGGGAAGGCTTTTGATACTGTTGCACATGGAAGACTGCTGGTACAAATTGGAGAGGTATGGCATTAAGAGTAAGTTGCTACAATGGATAAAGGGATGGATGAGTGGGAGACAACAGAGTGGTAATCAATGGACACTGCTCTTCGTGGACAAACGTTATTAGTGGAGTTCCCCCAGGGTTCGGTGTTGGGCCCATTGTTGTTTTGCATATTTGTCAATGATATTGATGAAGATATATCAGGTTTAATGTCCAAGTTTGCAGATGATACAAAGGTTGGCAGGGTTGCTAACAACAGTAAAGAGTATGCTACTCCAACTGGATCTAGATAACTTAGGCAAATGGGCTGAGAAGTGGCAACTGAAGTTTAACATTGACAAATGCAAAATACTGCATATGGGTAGCAATAAACGAAGAGAAACGTACCAACTGTGTGGTACTACACTCAGGGAAGTGGAAAGTAAAAGAGATAATTGTGCAGTCAAAACTGGGGATAATTGTGCAGTCAAATATGAAGTTTGCTGAGCAGTGCAGAGGGGCTGCCAAGGCAGGTCACAGAGTTTATCAATGATATATAGGAATTTTGCTAGCAGGGACAGGGAGGTGATTATCCCATTATACAAGGCAATGGTCAGGCCACATCTAGAGTACTGTGTTCAGGTCTGGAGGCCTCATTTTAGGAAGGACATAGCGTTGCTAGAATGCGTACAAAGAGGGGCAACAAGATTGGTGAGGAGAACAACGGGGGTGCTCTTACCAAGAAAGGCTTAAGTTCTGCAAATTGTAGCACCTGGAGAGTAGGCACATGCGAGGTGATCTGATTGAGGTGTATAATAAGGCCTTGAATGGGTTGAGCAAGCTGAATGCTGATCGGTTTCTTCCTCTTGCTCAGATTAAGAACTTGAGGGGGGCATAGATTCAAATTGAGGAAAGACAGTTGTAGAATAGATGTGTGGAAATTTGCCTTGAACCAGCGGGTAGTTGATTGGTGGAACAGACTTCCATCTTCTGTTGTGGAATTTGATAGCCTAAACAAATTTAAGGTTGAGCTGGACGGGCGTTTGGAAAGAATGGAGGGTTTTTTTTTTTTTTTTGACTGATGCTACATAAGCTTGCTTTCTTGCATTGAATGCCTCTACTAATGCTAAAACAAAGATGCTCGAGTGATGGTCAGTGAAACATCCCTTTTAGTTTTAATTATAAAATATAATTATTTGTTTTACTGAATTGAAGATGGTGATCTAAGTTACGATCTGCTAAACCCATGTTGCAGCATAAGCCTCAAGCTTCCTTGCACCATATGGCTAATAATAATACAGCAAGATCAGACACCCGGCACTGCCATCTCACCGGATGACATGTAGGAATGAGAGTGGGAATTAGAAACTTTTTTTTTTTTTTTTTTTTCCTTTTGGTAGTTGTTGGTGCATCGGTTTCTGTGGCCATAATGCACCTCCAAAGGTTTTTGAAGTACTTTGATCCAAGCCCGAGGCAGGATTCGAAACCGCAACCTTTGGGTTGCCAGGCAGGCACTTTACTCACCCGGCTAGCCTGGTCGGCAAGGAATTAGAAACACAAAAGCCTTTATTCCCTTGGTGTCTGTTTAAACACCCAGCAAAAATGTAATGCATTGTAATGAAAACAAACAAAAAATATATAAATAATAAAAAATAATAAAAATAATAAAAATATTTAAAAAAGTGTCAGTCACCAATACTAGTAGAAGAAGGTTAAAATTATGATTCCATTTTTCACAATTTTACTCTGGTGTTGGGCAAAATTGTCAAAATAAGTAACACTGATATTTTAAAGCATTCACTTAGAAAGTTTTAAATTTTACAAAATTCCACAAAAAACTCCCCAAAAAACTGCAGAATTCTCCACTGCAAAAATTCGCTGGGAATTCAATCACATGTAGCAAACTCACTGCTGAAAGGGTTCAAGAATGCTAATAACTTTATATAAATCTTACTTAAAGCTGTTTGTAAAATCAGTTCCATTTTCAAAAAATGAAAAAAACTTAACAAGATTCAGGTAATTGCACAATATTAAAATTTCTTGTTTGTTATTTGGTTTTTAGGAGCATTAGCAACTAAGGCCATATTGCTCCGGGATATGCGGTGGTCATTCTCTGACCTTTCCACATCCTCCGTATTTGGTGGTGACGGGTTCGAACCCCGTTCTAATCAAGAAGCATGTGCTACGCACTGCTGCTCCTTCCCACCTGGCTATGAAGACACCTAAAATTTGTTGTACACATTTGTAAGTAACTAGGTTGTCAGGCTGGATAAAAAAAAAAAAAAAAAAAAACCAGGATACAAAATTAATGTCCTCATTCTCGTGTATTACCCCCAATAAAACAGGATATAGCCACCAGAAAGATATGCAGAACCATAATAACAGTAGTGGTAGTAGTAATAATAATAGTAAAACTTTTCTTTTAAATATGAGATAATTTTTTTTGAAATAACCTTAATAAAAAATTAATTTTATAAGCAGCATTTCTCACTTGTTCCAGTAGTGGGGTGATGGGTAATCTAAAGAAAAGCCTTTTGCCTTGTGTGCTAAAAGCATCTTTTCTAAATTACATGAATTTCTGATGGTAACTTCTTCACAGAATGTGTCATTTTCACTCAGTGGATTGTCAGGCTTGATAATATTTGTCCTTTTCTCTGGAGATAGTGGTTCTACTTGTATATACTTTTTGGTAAATTTATTCAAACCTATTAAAAGTAAACCATTATGCATGAAACTTCAATTGCTTTCAGATTTACAAAAAAAAAAAAAAAAAAAAAAAATTTGCAATACTAGTAATTCATCACATATTAACAAAAAAAAAAAATGTTGCTCACTTCCTACACATACAGTAAACCATTGCTTTAATGGACCTCAAATTAACACTGGAAATAGGACAGTCCACTGAAACAGGCTTTTTGTCCATACATCCACTGAAATACAACAAAATTTCAAGCACTTCTATGCCACACAAGCAGCAAATAGAGTAAAATATAGAAGTAAAACATTTATGATTTTTTGTTTCATAGCACGGCAATTTTCATAACATTCCAGCAACTTTGGTATTTCTTAAAAGTTTAAAGGAAAATAAGCATCAATTGGGGGGCTTAACTGAGGGGTTATGCTTTTAGAGAACAGCACATAAAATGTAAAGGAGTGCATCCATTTAATACAGGTGGCCAGTACAATGTTGAGTCAGACAGGTATGACATAAGAACTATAAAAACAAAAATGAGAGTAGGTGGTTGTTACAGGTCTAATAACTGGGAAGAGTATAATGAACAACAGTACAGACAAATAGAGTGGCTTGAAATTTCCAGATATTGACTGAACCATGTAGGTTGGTCATTCACAAAGTAGCAATTCTTGTGGATTTATTGGATGAATGTTTTCAAAACCAGGATGTTAAAGAGACCAGAGAAGGCACTCTTGATCTGATTATTAGCAGAGAAACTTCATACATTAAAAATCTGCAGATAAAAGACCCACTAGGTGACAGTGATCATAACATATTGATGTGGGATTTCTTAAAGATATAACTACTGTTAAGGGCAAAAGGAAGAACTTTGGCTTTCAAGATGACTACTACAGTGGTCTTGGACAGTACAGTCAGTTATGCTTTAACGCGCATTTTCAAATCGCGAATTTACTCCAACGTGACTGATATATTAGGGAACAATGCGAGTTTAACACAATTTTTGCATTGGCTCATACGCGATTTCATCTGCAAGTAACACTACGTGAATGCAAAATCTCACACCAAGCCAAACATGAAAACCTGCACGGCAATACATACAAGTTTATGAAACTTAAAAAATGTCAAACATCAAATGTGTGAGAGCTATATTTCCCATTTACTGTAGTTGTATTGGTTAGAGACACACTGTTGTCATTTGCTGTAATCACAAGATAACATGTTATATTGTAGACCAACTGATGTTTTCAGGAGCTCAAATTTTTCTGTTTAACAGAAATTTTGTGAGACATGATAGCATGAGCAGAGGGGCACATCACTACCATAAAACAATAAAAACAATTTGCAGTTCCTAGTTTATTGGGCTGTTCAGCTAGTGCAATCTAATTATAAATGGTAGTAAACTCGATTTTAATGCATTTGTGATAATACTGGAATTCTGTGGGTTTTTGCTAGTGTTTCCAAATTCCTGACAGATATTAATCTTCGGGATTCAGTAATGAGAAATCAGAATTCCCAAGAATTCTCGAAATCATAAGTTATTCTGTATTTTTCATACCATTTTATTTACGTGATTTTAAATAATAATGAGTGACCATAATAATAAACAGCGAATAATTTTTCTGTGATAGGTTTATACTAAAAGTTTCAGAGGTTTTCTGTAAAAAAATATATATATATAATAAATGCATTGTTCATTATTATTATGAACCAATATATTGTGACAAGATTATATATTTCTATAACATGTAAAAGTGATCTCTACCTGATATAGACATTTGATAATAGAAAACATTAAAAGAAGGGAACATTAACACAAAATAAATGCCAAATAAAAATCATTTAAAAAATTGAAAGATAATATACCACAAATATTGAATATTTAAGTTATCATTCTTAAAATGAAATTTTAAAATGCACAAAGCATTGATTGCTCTATCCAATAGTCTTGATCTTTGTTTCATGACAAATATTCCAGACGTAGAAAAATTTTTCATTTTGCATTGATGTTGATCGAATTGTTAAGCGTAAGTCCAAAAGCATCTTCAAGTTGAGCTCCATATAAGCTCATTTCCTTTTTTAACCATGAAACCATTTGTCCCGCTTGTCCTGATTTTGGTTTTCTCATTGAAATCGATATTGCTTTTGCTAATTCAGATTTTAGATCAATTTCTAATTTCATGTCGGAGTATTCCACAACAACAACATTCACGTCTTCTCTATGCATTTCTTCTGTTAAAGCACATTTTCCTTTAAAAAGGTCTTTCCATTAATGATTTTGCCAATCGAGCTATTTCATTCTTGTTTGCCAAAGCAAAAAAAGCCATCCTTTTCCACCTCATATAAACAACTAACATTGCTTAAATATTTAATGAAGGATACTAGATCTTTCTTCCTGCACTTAAGCAATTCATTTCTAATTTCTTTTAAAAGCATACTGCTCAAAGCAGAATTCTGTTTTTCCAAATTACTAAAAAGAAACTTAAAAATTCCTTTGCTTGTTAGAAGATTTGCATCACGATTACTGAATGCCTCAACTGCTAATCGAACAGGTTTTAAGCAATTAAACTTCTCTCTCACAATTTCAGAATATTCTTCTTTCCATAAAGTGACCAAGCTTCAGCTGTTGTAAAACGATTTTTAATGGATTTAGGATCTTTAAAAATCTTTCGATAGTTCTTTCTAATGTGTTCAGCATGTTTTACAGTCCAAAATGACTTATAGTTCCATTTTTTTCATTCTTGATTATTTCCTGCTGCAAAAGGAAATTTCTCGCTGGAGAATATTTAAACAGTTTTACAATTTTTCTTATACTAAAAATTGCTGGAGAGACATCACCTTGCAGATCATACTGATTGGCTCCAGCTACATTATCTGAATCAGAGTCATTGCTTTCATCTTTCTCATATTCAGAATCTGCATCGTATTCACTTCCGCTGCTGCTACTCGCTTTTGATGCTTCATCTTTCAACTTTTTGACAAAAAACACTTTTGTTACAGCAAGGTGAAGTGCATGATTGTAACATAACTGCTAAATAGTTGGTGATAACTTTCCGAATTTTTCCATAACTGCTGCACCATCACTAGTTGTTGCAACCACATCTGCTTCAAGTTTTAATTTAAAGGTTTCTAATCTTTCCTGAACTAAAGATAACACTTTTTCTGCAGGACAGTTCCCATGAACTCTTATTAAACCAAGATTTAGTGAAGTCTCATTGTAGTATACACCAATGAGTCAAAACATTATGACCACCAACCTAATATGATGTTGGTCCTCCATGTGCAGCCAAAACAGCTTGTACCCAGCAAGGCATGGACACTACACGATTTCTAAATGTGTCTTGTGGTATCTGGTACCAACATGTAACCAGCAGATCCTTTAACTCCTGTGAAATCCGTGGTTGAGAAGCTGAAGATTTGAGTTGTTGTTCCAACCTAAACCTAGATGCTGGATGGGACTGATGTCGGGGGAATTTGGAGGCCAGGGCAATACCTGTAAGTCTTCCTAATGTTCCGAAAACCAGTCTCGAACAATCCAGGCGGTGTGGCATGGCCCATTATCCTGCTGAAAGACAGCACCACCAGAGGGTAAGACCACTGCATTGAAAGGGTGTGTACCTGGTCAGCAATGATGTTTAGGTAGGTGGTAAATGTCAGAGTGCCCGGCACATGGATGACTGGACCCAGAGTATCCCAGCAGAACATCACCCAAAGCATGACACCGCCACCATCAGCTTGTTTTCATCCCACGTGCATCCAGGCGGCATCACTTTCCCAGATAAATTATGCACACGTACCTGGCCGTCCAGATGATGTAACGGGAAACGATTCATCGGACCACATGACCTTCTTCCAATTACTCAAGGTCCAGTTACAATGCTTGAGTGCCCATTGTAGGCACTATTGCTGGTGAACCGTGGTTAGCATGGGAACTCAGAGCGGCCTGCAGCTACGCAGCCCCATTTTCAGCAGGGTTCGATGTACTGTGTGTTGTGACACATTACTCCCACCACCACCACCACCACCAGCATTCCAATTACGGCATGTTACACCACAGTCGCCCTTCTGTTTCCATGTACCATCAGGGAGAGCCTTCGCTCACCTCAAGCATCAATGAGCCGTATAATACCTTGCTGGTATTATACGGCTGGTATTATGTCGTCCAATACCTTGCTGGCGGTTCGTGGGTTCACCCTCCTCGAACCACTTTTGGTAGTTACTAACCACAGCTAGACTGTGAGCACCCCACCAGCCGTGCCGTTTCGGATGTGCTCTGACCCAGTTGTCTGGCCATACAATTTGGACTTTGTGAAACTCGCTTAAGTCTGCTGCCTTTCCCATCAGAAGAATAAGGGTAACACTGATTAATGGGGCTCAGTATCAGGTGTTTTTCATACCATGTCCCGATCCGCACATGCACCGCAGTTCACCTGCAGTTGCTTCAATTTGCATAACAACTGACTGGTCATAATGTTTTGGCTCATCAGTGTGCATGAACGTTAATGTATCTTCGATTCCTACAACTGGTCCACTCGTCTATTTTCTTATTTTCACAAATTTCTTTTCCCACGCATGCACCGCAGTTCACCTGCAGTTGCTTCAATTTGCATAACAACTCACTGGTCATAATGTTTTGGCTCATTGGTGTACATGAACGTTCATGTATCTTCGATTCCTACAACTGGTCCACTTGTCTATGCAAATGCTTATTTTCTTATTTTCACATTTGAAAGCACCACATTTCTCGACGTACAGTTGTTCTATTTTACTGTAATAGTTATGTATTAATGCCATAACTGATGGACTTTTTGGCAACTACAGTCCTTTGCTTCAGAAACTTGCCCTAATAAATTCCCTCTGAGATTATGTTGTTAGATAATCCATGTGCTGCTGCAAGTTTGCTTACCATTTTTTTAAAATCTTGTGACTCATATCCTTTGACGTATTGTAAAATTGTGCACTGTTTCTTAGAAGTAGTAGGCATTGTCTCATCAGGATTATTTTCAGTTTTTTTGTCCTTTTCATGCCATGAATATGTTCAAGATACCCATGAAGTCGACTAGTGATGATGCTTTACATTGCAATGATTTAAAACATAACTGGCAATGAGCTGACTGATTTCCTTTATCTTTCTTAAAATACTTCCAACATTCTTCATACTCTTTACTCATTATTATGAATATCTAAAAAAAAATTGATAAATAAGAAATATTAAGTTTAGTAGTATTTACAAAGAACCGTAGCCTATTGCAAATATTCGAACAGTGGAAAACGCCAATGAACATTATTGGGAAGTTCGAATAATGTAACATTCAGATCTCCTATCAAGGTTAACAGCATTACACAAAATCATGTGTCGAAATTGGCAATTTAAGGACTTATTTTGTTTCCAAAACTTATTTCCCAGAACACCACTCATAGGATTTGTATAAAGTATTCTCTGCGTATAAACTTATATTTATTTTATTTGCAAGGATGATTCACAGTTGGCAGCACACAGGGCTACAAACACACTTTTATAACAAGGCAACAGTTATAAGGAGGACTGAATGATTAGATCACAACCGCTTCTCTCCTGCATGCTCCTATCCGATTCCCGGAAATGGAAGGCTAAGTTAACCTTTCACTCGGGTTCCTTCCGGAAGTGGAATGTTAAGTTAACCTTCCACTCCACGTATCAGCGTTTCCTGCGCTTGCTTTTGACTTGACGTTGGTGGATTCCTTTGAACCAGCAACGCCTCTATGTGGATTGTTAAGCTTTAATTCTCACAGGAGAATTATAATACTTTTTCCCATTTTCCAGATTTTTCTCGGGATTCGGAAAAACACAAATTTTCCGAGAAATGCCAGGAAGGAATTCCAGCATAGAAACACTAGTTTTTACATTATTATGGTGAAATGTGTTCTCCTTTCATGAAATCTTCAATCATATAAAAAACAAATAAATTTTCACAATCTTCCAATTCCTATTTTTTAAGCTTCATAAACTCGTCTCACTTGTGCAATTTGTGTGTCCTGTGTTCATTGTTATTGATTGCTTGTCTTTTTTACCATTTTAAATTTTATAATAAAAAAAAGAAGAAAATCTCAGTGAACAGAAATATCAATCAAACTTCATATCTTTTCAAGATCCGTGTTAGCAAATAAGATTAAACCTGTGTTAGCAATTTTATTGGGTTTCTAACTTTTTTTAGTGTTTTATTTTACTTACCAGACTGAATATTTTTTTTGAGTGCTCTGCCCCATCTCTATTTTCTCCCATAAGCCCTGTTGTTTTTAATGTGCAAAATACCATAATGTGGAGATTTTTAGGAACACATGTACCACATTACAGCAGAACTGACTGTATTTAAATTCTGTGAAGTGGGACCAAATGATGAAGTTACAATAAGCATATTTTACATGCAGAGCATCGGGGACATAATCGTAGAACTTACGATTATGTATTTTTATACTACCTAAGAGATACAGTTCAGTCTTAGACTGAAATGGATGTCAGATATACTGATGAGACTTGTGATAGGGAAGATGTATATAAATTATCAGGTGATAAGGAAGCCTATAGAGTAGATATAACCTAGTCTGTAAATCAAGCTGGCACACTATGATCTCCATTGTCAATGCGCCAATAAACACCAAAACAACAACAAACAGCAAATCAAGTCACAAAGGAAGTTTAGGCAAACTAAGGCTTTGTATCGTCTGCAAGTCTATGGAAAAGAATGCAAAGATAAGCAACAAAAACTTCTTTACTTAAGCAATAGAAAGAAGGGGATGAACACATTAGTCCACTAGATATGAATGGTTTACCAGATGATCCTGCTCAGATGGTTGACAAACTGAACAGGTATTATGCATCTACATTTGTCCAAGAAGAATTCTTCAGAGATAGGCAGCCAGTATAAATGTATAAATTCTAACAGAGAGCTGAATCATTTTGTGATAATTGACAGTAAAGCAGAAGCAAAATTATTGAAGCTAAACATAAAAAAGATATCTGGAGTGGATGGGATCTATCCAGCTATATTCAACAAGGTAGCAAACATTTAGCCATAATTACAAGAGCGTCGCTGGATTCAAGGGAGGTGATTTGGAGATGTGCAAATATATCCCCAATTCACAAAGGTGGATCAAAAGGTGATATGAGTAATTACAGACAAGTTAGCTTAACTTCTGTTCCAGGAAAAATAACGGAGTCACTGGTTAAAGAAGAAATGTAGGACTAGACAGAATGCAGTTATACTGAAGACACAGCATGGATTTGTTAAGGGGTGACCTTGTCTGACCAATCTGATTGGATATTATGAAGCAGTGAAAAAGGAACTGGATGCAAAAAATAATTCTGATATCATATACTTATATTTCAGAAAAGCTTTTCATATGGTTGCACATAAAAAGACTGCTATACAAAGTGGAGCACTGCCACATTAAGGGTAAGTTACTGCTATGAATAAAGGAATCAACCGGCCCTGCTCTTCTTGGACTAATGTTATTAGTGGAGTCCCCCAGGATTCAGTGCTGGACTCATTGTTTTCTATATACATTAATGATACTGATAAAGGCATATCAAACTTAATGTCTAAGCTTACCAATGATATAAAAGTCTGCAGGGTGGTAAATGACAGTAATTAGGGCAATGCTACTGCAACAAGATCTTGAAAAATTAAGCAGATGGGCTGAGGAAGTGTAACATTGGAAAGGAAGTGTAACATTGTCAAATGCAAAGTACTTCATATGGGTAGCAGTAATCCTAAATTAATGCACCAACTGTGTGGTACCACACTAGTGCAGAATGAAAAAGACCTAGACCAATTGTGCAGTCTGATATTAAGTTCTGTAAGCAGCCAGGCTGCTAGGCCAGTTCATGGGGTTTTGTCAATAATATACAGGTATTTTGCCAGTAGGGATAAGGAGGTGATTATCCCTTTGTATAAGGCAATGATTAGGCTACATCTTCAGTACTGCATACAGGTCTGGAAGCCTCATTTACAGAAAGGTGTGGGTCTGTTGGAATCGGTGCAGAGAAGAGCAACAAAGTCAGTGATGGGAACAAAAGGGAGCTCTTAGCAGGGGGAACAGGGTACCTGCAAAAATATCTGACTGAGCTGTTTAAGGCTTTGAATGGATTGAGTAAGTTCAATGCCAATGGAATCCTCTTACTCAGACTACACACATGAAGTGGCATAAATTCAAATTGAGGACTGATGACTGTAGGATAGATGTGCAAAAATTTGCCTTCAGCTAGCAGGTAGTTGATTGTGAGAACACTTCCATCTGGTATTCAAGGAAGAACTAAAACTGTTGGAGAAGATAGACAAGTCGTACAGGATGTTTTTGAGGTTTTTTTTTTTTTTTTTTAGCTGATGCTGTATAAGCTTGCTTTCCTGCATCATTTGCCGCAACTAAAAGTAAATTCCTTATAGTCCATTAAAGTTAGATTTTACTGTATATTAATACAATAATAATTTTACAATTATAATCCTACAACCAGTAGTAGAATAGGAAACAGAAATATGGAGTATATGGAAAGCCCCTCTTTATATTTTGTCTTTCTAAACACAATCACAAAATTACTCAAATTCCAGTTTCTGATATAATCATTAACCTTCCATCACCCTCAATTTTAACAAAGATACTCAAATGGCATCTGTGTAACCTCCCTTCTTTGTTTTAATTACAAAAAAATAATTTTTAGCTTTGTTACTAAATTGAAAATGATGATCTATTAATTATGATCTGCTAAACCCAATTAAAAATATCTAACAAAAATAAACAATAGAAACCAATAGTAATAATAAAGAAAGCTTTTATCGTATTGTTTAGAATTTTAAACTTCACTGATTGTGAGTATCTGGGAGACAAAGTGAACACCTATATTTTTGTCAGCTGTTCAATTTTAGCTAGCGAAATCAAAGCTCTGTAACGAGATTATACACCCATCACTGACATTTCACAGGTGTCATGTGGGAACGGGAGTTGCCTAAAAGAAACGTAGACACTTTTGTCACCCAGCATCTGTTAAATGCCAAATAAAAATTTTGTCTCGTAATTCACAATATATTGAAATGAAAACAGAAAATGCTGTATAGCCAGTTAGATGATGCTGTATAGCCAGTTACTTTGATGAGCAAAGTACAGGAAAATTTGATTTCATTTACAAATAAAAAAAAAAAAAAAAGTGGAGCCTGTAAGATGCCATTTTAGAAAGGGAAGATTAAAGGACACGATGATAAACACATTAGCATTTAGCATTAGTAGAGGCATTTGATGCAAGAAAGCAAGCTTATGCAGCATCAGCCAAAAAAAAAAAAAAAAAAAAAAACCCATTCCACTTCATCCCTCTGTTTTTCAAAATATCTGTCCAGCTGAGCCTTAAACTTATTTAGGCTATCAACCTCCACTACAAGGGATGGAGGTCTGTTCCACCAACCAGCCACCCTCTGGTTAAAGGCAAATTTCCGCACGTCTATCCTACATCTGTCTTTCCTCAATTTGAATTTATGCCCTCTCAGGTGATTATTCTGAGCTAGAGGAAGAATCCCATCAGCATTGAGCATGCTTAAACCATTCAAGGCTTTATACACCTCTATCAGATCACCTCGCTGGTGCCTAGTCTCCAGACACTGTAATTTGCAAAACTTAAGCATTTCTTCGTAAGAGCACCCCTTTGTTCCATTCACTAATCTTGTTGCCTTCTTTGTACTCGTACCAGCAGCTCTACATCCTTCTTGAAATGAGGCCTCCAGACCTGTATACAGTACTCTAGGTGTTGCCTGACCATTGCCTTATACAAGGGAATAATCACCTCCTTATCCCTGCTGGAAAAATTCCTGTATATCATTGACAATACTCCATGAGCTACTCTTGCAGCCCGTCTGCACTGCTCAGAGAACTTCATATCTGCCTGCACAACCACCCCCAAGTCCCTTTCATTCTCTACCACTGTCAGTGTAGTACCACAGAGTTGATACGTTGCTCTGGGGTTGCTGTTTCCCATGTGTAGTACTTTACATTTGTCAATGTTAAACTTCATTTGCCACCTCTCAGCCCAATGTGCTCGACCTTTCCGGATCCTGTTGCAGCAGCATAGAGTCAGTAGTGTCCTTGACAACCCTGCCTACCTTTGTATCGTCTGCAAACTTCGACATTAAGCTTGATATACCATCATCAATATCATTTATAAATACAGAAAACAATAATGGACCCAACACTGAGCCCTGAGGGACTCCACTAATAACATTAGTCCACGATGAGCAGTGTCCATTGATTACCACTCTCTGTCTTCTCCCCCTCAACCACCCCTTTATCCATAGCAGCAATTTGCCTCCAATGTCACACTGTTCCAATTTGTGTAGCAGTCTTCCATGTGCAACAGTATCAAAAGCCTTTCTAAGATCCAAGTATATAATATCAAAGCTATTCCCTGCATCCAGTTCTTTTGTGACTGCATCATAGTATCCAATCAAATTGGTCAGGAAAGACTTCCCCTTAACAAAACCACTGTGTCTGAGCTATAACCGAAGTCTTGTCTAAATGATCCTGCAGTGCTTCTTTAACCAGTGCCGCCATTAATTTTCCTGGAACAGAAGTTAAGCTCACAGGTCTATAATTACTTGTGTCAGCCTTTGATCCTCCTTTGTGAATTGGGGTCACATTTGCCCATTTCCAGTCTATGGGTACCTTCCCTGAGTCCAAGGAAGCTCTCATAATTATGGCTAAGGGTTTACTTACTTCCTTTGCTGCCTCCTTTAATATAACTGGATAGATCCCATCCACCCCGGGTGCCTTTCTTGCGTTTATCTTCAACAGTTTCTCCTCCACTTTACTCCCAGTTATTTCAAGATTCTGTAGCTTACTGCTAGAGTTGAATACACCTCTGGCATTCCCCTTGCTGAATAACTCCTCATGTGTGAATGTCGATGCAAAATATTCATTTAGTTTGTTAGCTACCTGAGCAGGATCATCAACAGTTGACTCATCAATATCAAGTGGACCAATCTGATTTATCCCCTTCCTTCTAGAGTAAAGAAGGAAGTAAAGAACATAAGTAAAAAACATAAGTAAAGAACTCTTTGCTGTTTTTCTTTGCCTCCCTTGCCAAGGATTTCTCGTAATCTGCCTTCGCCTGCCTAACCTCCTTTGTAACTTGGTTGCATATCAACTTGTATCTATCATAGGCTTCTGTGTCATGTGTTAATTTGTAAGTATCCCATGCATTTTTCTTCTCTGCCATATGCCTCATTAGTTCATCTGACATCCATTTTGGCCTAAACCTTGAACAATATTTCTTAGTTGGTATGTAAAGCCTATTAGCTTCCAAGATAAGTTCTTTGAATGCTTCCCATTTTGAATTTGCTGTTGGTAACATCATCAGTTGGTCCCACTGTATAGAATTTAAATACTGTCTCAGTCCATCATAAAGGCGTAGTTGCTTCCGTAAAGGAGTAGTCGCCTTTACGGAAGCAATAACCCTTCCCTTTACCCCTAATGGTAGTTACCTCTTTGAGTAAATCCCACTTCAGCACACTGAGATCACTGCCACCTAGTGGTTCATTTATCTGCAGATTCTTAATGCATGAAGAATCACTGCTGATAATCAAATCAAGAGTATTACTCCCTCTAGTTGCCTCCCTAACATGCTGATGTAGAAAACAATCATCCAATAAATCCACAAAAGCCCTGCTAGTGTGTGAGTGACCAGCCCCCAAATTCCAGTCAATATCTGAGAAATTAAAATCTCCCATTATGAGACTCTCTGATTTACTGGCCCACTCTATTTCCCTGTACAGTTTCTTATTATACTCATCACAGTCATTAGGCCTATAGCACATGCCTACTCTCAATTTTGATCTCCCAATGCTTATGTCACACCAAACTGACTCAACACTGCACTGTCCAGCGATGTCGACTGGCTTCACTTCCTTGGTTTTTATGTGTTTCTTAACTAATAGCATAACCCCTCCCCCCTTCCTCTCCTTTCTGTAGACGTTGTACTCCCCAAATTCCAGTTCTGCATCCCTTATATCTGTGTGACACCACGTCTCTAATATCCCAACAATATCTGCCTTTGATGTTTTGAGCAATACCTCAAATTCAAATTTATTTACTAAACTCCTAGCATTGGTGTACACGCAGGTATACCTGCACCTGTTTCTATTCTTAGCAACCCTAATACAACCCATGTGTTTACTTGTACCGCAATGGCTCCAAGCAGTCTCTGAAATATCATGCGTCTTGTTTTTCAGGCTTCTGCTCATTCTAATAGAAGCAGTGCAAGAATCTCTTTCACCTCTGCCAGTGGCTACTGTCAATCTATTGGTCTTTGTCTACCCCCAAGCTAGCAGTTTTCCGACCCACCTAACACTGCCTTTATAGCATCAGCAAATAATCTTGCACCCTTTCTATTTAAGTGTATCCCATCCCTGTAGAAGCAATCTCTCCTGTTAACAAGTACATTCCAGGCTGAAAAAAATTCTACCCCTTGAGCCTTGCACAATCTTTCCAGAGCCAAATTGATCGACAAGGCTCTCATCATATACTCCCTCCTATCGTGTCTGGGCAGAATTGCAGACACTTTCAAATTCAACCCTAATTCTCGGCTTTTGTTCAACAGTGACCTGTACTTGTTAAGTAATTCACATTTTGGAAGCAACTGTAGACAAACACTTCACTGTAGACAAACACTTCCAAAATCTTTTAAAGGTTTGAATGACTCGCGTTACACCGAAAACTAAAGATTTAAGAATTATCCAAACATTTCAGAAGTAAGAGGCAAGAGACTATGGTCAGAAGGTATCCACACAACTGAGAAATTCACTTATCAAAGATTAGTACAACAGCATCAAGTGAATCACCGAATTGGTGAAAATCGCATTGTTTTTATCATATCTCATATTGTGAATACATTCACGAGTTGCCTGATATTGTACTACCTTAAATAAGAAACTCTTCACCACTGGAGAAGACTATTGTTACTAATTCTCAGTGGATACCATCACCAGTGAGTGGTGGTATCCACTGAGAATTTATCTTCTATCTTACGATTATTTCAGTCAAACACCTCTTCTCACCACCCTTCTCAAAACCATCTCATTTCTCACTTTATCAGCGCATCTTACCTTTTCCATTCCCAAACCTCTGCAAAACTTTCCGATCTTCTAATATCTTCCATTCTCAATGTCCATATTCGATAAAGACCCACACTCCATAACAGCCATAGCGCCAATCTTTTCCCTAAACCAATTCCTAATCTCCCACATAATATTCTTCTTCCCTTCTCAAAAGTTCTTTTACTCACTGCTTTTATAATTTCTCTACTGCTCTTTGTTTTTTTTTTCACCATTAGGCTTCCCAAATATCTATACTTGCTCACCTGTTCTATTCTATATCCTCCTATTTCAATATTTAACTCACACCTTTTCTTTCCACTCTCATAACTTTTGTCTTCTCAATATTATTCTCATTGTAAGCCCATCACAACTTACCTGTTAATCAATTTCTGCAATCCATCCTCAGAATCTGCCATCAAAGTCATATCATCTGCAAATTAACACTCTCAAGAACATTCTCCCTTATCCAATTTCCTTTATCAAAATGTCTCTTTAATCATTTCATCTACATATACATTAAATAAAATCAAGAATAGACAACACCCCTGCTTCACATCTCTACACTTTCAATATCACATTTCCTACTCTATTACTTTTTGTCCCCAATACTAATCACTCTCTTGTCCTTTCCAATATATTCAAATAATGTAATCCAGTCAACCAGATATAATTCCTTCTTCAAATATATAAAACATATGTATACATCTCTGTTCGTTTCAGGTGTCTTTCTGTCAACACTCTCATCACACTTAATCCATCCCTTGTTCCCCTCCAATCCTGAAACCAAACAGTCCTCCTCCCACATTTTCCTCCATCTTTCTTATCATGCTTCCATTCCCCAACCCCCACAAAAAAAACTACTAATATGTAAAATTCTGAAAATATCAATGCAATCATTGCTGTTCAAACTAAATAAACAGTTCATTTAAAATAGTGATAATCTTTTAGTTTTGTTATGGGAGATATTTATGAATAGACAATTCACATGTTAATATAGTCGATGCAAGAAAGAACATGAAAGACAAGTGCACAAATTGGAGAAGGTGGCATTAGGGGAAAGTTACCGTTATGGATGTTGAGTGGCAGAAAACAGTAGTTATTAATAGGCAATTCTCTTCTTGGAATAATGTCATTAGTCATGTCCCTAAGGATTTAGTGTTGGATGCCTTACTGTTTCCAATATTTATTAATGATACTGATGTGGGAACATCAGGCTTAATGTCAAAGTTTCCAGATGATACAAAAATGAGAAGGATGTTTAAAGACAGGAATCAAAGAATACTACTGCAAGAATACCTAGAAAAATTAGGCAGATGGGCTAAAACCTGAGCTGAGGTTTAACACTGATAAATGAAAGGTATTGCTAGGTGCGGTAATCTCAGAATAACATACCAGTTGGGTTGTACAATGCTCAAGGTGGTAGAGAATTAGAGACCTAGCTAGGTGGTGGTATCCACTGAGAATAAGAAACAACAGTCTTCTCCTTCGGGTGAAGCGTTACTTATTCGAAGTAGTGCAATGTCATGGCAACTTGTCGTGAAGGTATTCACAATATGAGATGTAACTTAAATGATGCCGCTATTGCAAATTTTGCTAATTTATATTTAGCTGTGTATAAATTATGCAATTGCACTAAAATACACATAGTCTTACAGTCAAACAATTTTCTCTGAGCAGTGCAGACAGGATGTTAAAGTAGCTCACGAGGTTCTTCCAATGATGTACAAGAAGTTTGCCAACAGGGATAAGGTTATTATCCTGCTGTATAAGGCCACATCTGAAGTACTGCATGCATGTCTGGAAGCCTCATTTTAAGAAGGATGTGGTTCTGTTGGACTGAGTACAGAAAAGAGAAACAAGGTAATCACGGGCACAACAGAGTACTCTTACCCAATTCTGCAATTGCAGTAGTCGGACAGTAGTCAGCTGTAAGGAGACATAACTGAAGTGTAAATTTAAGGCTTTGAATGGATTGAGTAAACTAAGTGCTGATGGTTTCTTTACTCTTTTTTGGTCAACTCACATATAAGTGACAAACATAAAAAGGATGGTTGTAACCAATTACTGGAGAAAACCACCATCTGGTGTTGTGGAAGTGGGTATCTTGAATAAATTTAAAGAAGAATTAAACAAATGATTAGAGGGAATGGTTAGGTGATGTGAGGACGATTTGTATTTTTTTTTTTTTTAGCTGCTGCTGTATAAGCTTGCTTTCTTATATCATTTGCCACCACTATTTCTAATAATATAAGTTATTACAATCGTTTTATGAATCACTGCCTCAGTGTAATTCTTAATGTGCAAATTATGAAACTCAGAAACCGAGCACTCCATTTATCTTGATCACAAATACTTTAGACAAATACATAGCTTTACAAATTTCTTGATGTTGCTGAAGCACAATAAAAAACAATGGCTAAGATATGAACTCTTTTCCTGCAGAATCATGTCTACACAGATTATGTTTATGAAAGCTAAATTTGCCAATTTTTGTCCATTTTTCTAAATACTGCTGGAAAATGGGTGCCATTTTATGGACTGCTGGATTACAAAACTCGAAGCTTACTGTATAAAAAAATTAAGTTATTACTTTTTCTTATTACTATACTTTTTATGGTTCTAATTTTTATCATAACCGTTTCATATTCATTAACTCTGGGTGACGTCATTTTTTATATATCCAAGTCTTTTTTATAAATCAAAGTCATTTTTTTTTATTATTTTTTTTTAAAACGCTTCTCTAGTCTCTGGAGGCGGGTATTTATATTTGCAACTAATGTTTTAGTTTGAAGTTTACTTCCTCGCACTTACCTTCAAACACTTGATATCGTACAAAACGTTTCGAAATCAAAAATATTGGTGGGTGATAAGTACGACCATTCAAAAAGAAAAAGATATAACTACATAACACCATATTTTCAATCAGCACAGTTCACAGGAGTTACTCTGTGGCACGGTTTACAATTAACAGGTGGCAACTCTTCAACATCTCTGATCTGAGAATGATTTTGGCAGAAGCATCAGGGAAATCCAAAATTTTTCTCATGTAACATACGCACGTTTAGATTACTTTTTATTGCAAAAAAAAAAAAAATAAAAACAAAAAAAAAAAACTTGTTTAATGTTATTTATTAGGAAAAAATTATTACATGGATATTTTTGCGATAATAATCTACTTGTGTAAATTCGTAGCTTTGAATTTGGGAACATAATTCCATAGTTATCTGATTGATAATAATTTGAATGTACATTGAACATTTGCATAATTACCAGACGGTTTTAATTCGATTTGTCGTGAAAATACCCCAGCTATTTTAAAATATTAATAAGGCAATTAAAGCAGCAATCGATAGAAAACTTATCCAAAGTAACCCTAAAGGTAGCATTGAGCAGCCACGCTGCTCTCCAGTTTAATTTACTGGGATATTATATATCTACAGACATATAATTTAGTGCAAATGCATCATGTCTATACTCATTAAATTAACCGAAATTATTACAGTGGCATCATTTACATCTCATATCGTGAATGAATGCCTTCCCAACGAGTTTACGAATTGCCAATTTCGGTTATACTTTGAATAAACAACGCTTCCCCAGTATAAAAGATTATTGTTACTTATTATCACTGGATACCACCACCCAGACGGCTGTTTCAGGGCCAAAGTCGGAGTCAATCGGTCGATTGCTTATTTATGTTCATAGTTACCCTCCAGTTATTTTAATCAAAACGCTTGATAAATCATTATCCTTAAAAATTAAAAGATCACAACTTATTTGTATTAAAAAAACTGTAATATTAAGGCAATCCGAAAACTAATTTAACTGTCCGTGTGTATTCAATCATTAAAGTATATATGTTCTTTGGTCGTTTTTCTCTTTTCTGGACGACAAAACCCGCATTTCCAAGAGAAAAAAACCATACTATCTTCGCCTGAGACTGACTAGCTCAGCCAGATTGCCAAAAGAACCATAAAAATTTTCCGCATCATTGGCAAAATTATAAATCAAGTCTTTTCCACCCAGTGTGGGGGTGGACAGTGATCATAGCAACTGTGCCACCCACGTGGTCCGCTTTTTTAAGAAGTTAGTCGTGGTCCTTGGACAAAGTACACTAGCTGACATGTATACCAGGAGCAGTTTTCCACTGATTTCTGGCCACATAGGAGGCAGTTTTCCACTGATTTCTCGTGGTGTTTTGTTATTTGTTGTTTTGATTTGTTGTCTACGAGGGTAGCACAGTGGTAGCATCACGGTCCTCCCCACACTGGATGGAAAAGGCCCGAGTTCGAATCCCGTCGATGACGCTAGAAACTTTAATGGACTTTATTCACTCCGTGGTTGAGTTAGTCGGTCTCAGGCGTAGATAGCAAGGTTTTCCCCCGAGAAACTGGGGTTTTACATCCAGCAAAACAGACAAATCGACCATACAACACACGCAATTAACAGACACAAGACACATAGCACAGCAAATGAATTTAATTATTCGAGTGGCCTAAATATAACAGTTCGTTTTCTGTTGTTCTTTTGTTATTCGCTGTGCCAGAAAAGGCATAAAAACGAAACGCAAGGAGGAAAGCCCTGAGTGGCCAGAAATCATGGAATACCTACCTAGTAAAGGGTAGGCCCACCTTACACCCAGATAGGAGCAGTCACACCGCAAGGCATTGAGTCCACTAGTTCGCAAAACCGTTCCACAAGCATTTCAATCCATGCTTGCTGCACTGTTGTCCATAATTCGGTCGCATTCCTGGTTGGTGAATCCAAAGCTCGAACGGACCTATCCACAGCATCCCAAAGATGCTACACAGGGTTCACGTCCGTTGAACGGGGAGGCCATTTCATGGTGGTAAAATTTGCGGAATGCTTTTCGAACCATGTTCTAGTCATCACGGCTCTGTGGGGAAACACATTGTCCTACTAGAAGAGTCCATTGCCCTGTGGGTGCACGATGACCATAAAGGAATGCAGATGGTCTGCAAGGATGGTCATGTAACCTGGACCATTCAGAGATGCATCTAGATGAACAAGAGTTCCCAACGTGTGCCAGTTGAACACGCTCAAGACCCCTACCGACCGTCCTCCTGCCTGAACATTTCTTATTGACATCAGGGGTGCATAGCTTAGAGCGGTTTCCGCCAGATACGCACCCTCCCGTCCACTCGAAATAACTGAAAACGGGATTCTTCGGACCAGCAGACCGTCTCCAATCATCACAAGGTCCGGAGCCGATGTTCTTTCGCCAGGTTGAGACGTAGAGTCTTGTGTCATGATGTTAGCAATGACACTCTGGAAGGTTGGCGGCTCCCATAACTTATTGTGGCTAATGATCGCCTGATGGTCTTGGTGGAGACGTTCCTGGCAACTCCCTTGTTAATGTCGGCGGTGATTTGTGCCACTGTTGCTCTCCGGTTGGCTGAAACAATGCAAGACAGATATCGACGGCCACATAAATACATACATACATACACCACCTTTCTCCACCCACAGCGGTGTCCAAAATGAGATGTTATTCCGGAAATAGCGTATTCCCTATACACTCCTGGTACTGTCGAACAGGGACAGTGCGATTTCTGTACCACCTCCTCAAAAGAGTGACTCATGCCTCGAGCACCCATTATTATCCCTCTTTCAGAGTCGATTGCCTCATGATGTTTATCCATACTGACATCGAATTACCGTCTACGTGAATTCAGTGATGCAGACTCAAAAACCTGCCGAGCGGTAGGTTCGTCTACTAATGACAGGGGTGACAACGTCACGTTGCTCAGGAACCAGGTATTCCATGAATTCTATCCTTTCAGCAGGGACGGGCCATCCCGAGGGCAAAAAAGGTGCACTGCACCTGGGCGCCAACGTTCAAGGGGCGCCTGAAACTCACATACACACATGAAGAAAATTTTAAAGGGGGTGCAAAATTTCAATTGGTACTCCGGGCGCCTCATACTCTAGGAACGCCCCTGCCTTTCAGTGTACAAGGGGCGCTTGAAAAGTTCGTGAATTGAATATAAAAGGTTTATTTGAGGAGCTTGGTGACGTGTTGCTTTTCAGCATAGCCCCTTTGGAGTAAATACACTTTTGCCACCGATGCTGCAATGCGTTGATTCCAACTACAAAGAAAGTTTTTTCTTGGGCCTCCAGCAATGTATGTACTGCAGCAATAATGTCACTGCCGGTGAGAAAATGAATGCCAGCCACATATTTCTTCAAATTAGGAAATAGGTTAAAGCCCATGGTACTAGATCTGGTGAATATAGAGGTGGGTCCAATATTTCAAAGTCACACCTGTGCAGTGCAGCCATGGCAATGATACACTTGCGAGTAGATTGTTTGCCTGATGGAACTAGACCCCTTTGCTGTTTTCATGAAAACGTAGTATAAGATCTGTGTAATATGCCCCTGTGACTGTCTGGCCTATCTGTAGGAAACCCCAGGGGCTCACATCTGGTGAGTATGGGCTTAGGACACCCAGGGTCCTGAGCTGGATATCACCATTCTTCTCTTTCTTGGTGATTCCCCCCCCCCCCCCTCTCTCTCTCTCTCTCTCTCTCTCTCTCTCTCTCTCTCTCTCTCTCTCTCTCTCTCTCTCTCTCAGGGTAACTCGGGAATTTTTTTTGGCTGGTGCAGCGAGGCCTCAGGCTTCCTTGTACCATATAATAACAATAATAATAATTCATTAGTAGCACCCCATCAGCATCTCAACAGACAGATGCCATCACCTTGTCAGCAGAAGGAATAGACTTGGCTTTCTTTGGAAGAGAAGCAGATCTGTGTTTCCACTGTTTGGACTACTACTCCTTTATATCTGTCTGAAAGTGATGGACTCACATTCCACCCAAGGTCACAAAACTTGAAAGGATATTTTGCCAGATCTGCTTGAAAACATGCAAATGTTCACTTGACTTGAAAACTCTTGTGCATTTTTGATCTGCTGTCAACAACTTTGGGATTCATCGTGCTGTCGCCTTTTACATAGCAAGAACCTCTATTATTATGTGGTATATACAGGTGCAGATGAGATGCCCAAGATGTACCGAACGGTCACTCATCACCATTTTGTACATTTACTGTACACATAAACATTTATTATTCAGATACTATATGTTAGTAATACTATTCATTTAAATTTTAAGACGACGACGGCAATTTAAATGCAGTTTGCCACTTTCCTTGATACAGTGCATTAGAGCCCGGGAAAGAAATAAGTTAGTCCCTGGTTGAGCTTGCATTCGAAATTTCAAACACTTCGTTCCATGTTTTGGTCATCTTCAACGAGAATGACCCTTTCTGAAAAAAAAACAAGATTTCAGATATTCTTTATCTTAAACTGTTGGCTGCATATCCTATTCCTCTTGTAATCTTTTTTGTGCTCCAACTCACGGCATCATTTTTCAGCACAGCATGTGTAATACCAGTGACTACTAATTCCAGCCACGTTACTTATGTACACTTCGTAGGAAATACGGGTGGTCTCAGAATTTTCCAAAGGTGCTAAACTAAAATAGCATTCTGGGAACTCATTAAGTTTTAATAACCAAGTAATAAAAATATCCACATAATTTTAGAACTAGCATTAGCATTACTTTTTCACGATATCACCATCAATTATCTGATGCTTTTTCCTATGGGTCAGTCTGTGCAATCGCCATGAGAAACTCTCCATCGTTCTCAGTGCCACGGGGATATAGACATTTCTTGTAATAACTGAGCAGGAGTACCCCCTGCGTATTTCGCGACAAGGAACTCAGTAATTTGCTTGTTTCCCGAAATCATCCATCGCCCTTTGTAGTAGTAGCGTCATGTGATGCACCCGCTGGCTAAAGGCAAATTTCCGCACATCTATTCTACATCTGTCTTTTCTTAATTTGAATTTACACCCACTTAGGTTCGTAATCTGAACAAGTGGAAGAATCCCATCAGAATTCACCGTGCTCAACCCATTCAAGGCCTTATACACCTAAATCAGATCACCTCGCAGGTGTCTAGTCTCTAGCCATTGCAATTTGCAGAACTTAAGCCTCTCTTGGTAAGAGAATCCCTTCATTCCCCTCACCAATCTTGTTGCCCTTCTCTGTACACGCTCAAGCAAATCTACATCCTTCCTAAAATGAGGCCTCCAGACCTGTACGCATTACTCAAGGCGTGGCCTGACAATTACCTTATGCAGAGCGACAATCACCTTTTTATCCCTGCTAGCAAAATTCCTGTATATCATTAACAAAACCCCATGACCCGCCCTGGCACTCTGTCTGCATTGCTCAGAAAACTTCATATCTGGCTGCACAATTACTCCCAGGTCTCTACCAGCTCTGGGGTTACTTCTACCCATATGCAGTACTTTGCATTTGTCAAGGTTAAACTTCAGTTGCCACTTTTCAGCCCATCTTCACAAATTTTCTAGATCCTGTTCCAGTAGCACACTGCCATTACTGTCATTAACAACCGGCCAACCTTTGTATTGTCTGAAAACTGTTATGACTGTCCGTAAAAAACAAAGCCTTCGTTGTTGCCACGTTGAAAATGTCTCTGTGTATATTACCTCTAGTACGTGGTTAGAGATATTCAGCAACTTTTGATATTTTGATGCCTCTCTGCTGGAACATCTACAGTACCGTACTATACTTCCCCACAACTTTTTTGTTTTCTACAACTCTTTATTTGAATGGGATTTCAAATAGAGTTGTAGTGGGGCCAGACGTGTTCAAAGCCCTAAGTGGATTTTTCTTGTTTATTGATTTGAAATTATTGTTTTTCTAAAACTTTTGATTTAAATTTAGTAGTATAGCATTATTTTGTGATATTCCTGATTAATCTGGTGTATTTATTCTTTACTCGGCCTTGTAATTGCATAAAGGTATCGTTAGGGTATCAAATCCACGTGTTACAAGTTACAACTCCGCTGAACGAGAAGTTTTTTTAGCCATATTTAGCCGCTTATTGAATATTTTTTACATTAAATTCTTTTTTGTAAGTAGCTTATAGACCTAGTAAGGATCGTTAGTTTATTCTGAATTGAGACAGCGAGATTTGAAAGTTAATTAATACTTAAGTGTCCATAGATTACCGTTCGTAACTTCCACCTTTGTCTTTGTCATACGATCGTTATATATCGAACCTAGATAGCGTTAGTATAGTATAGGTTATAATATTTTCAGCGATCGGTAAAATCTATTAAACATGTTGAACTTCGTTGGCATTTAAATTGCACTTTTAACTAAATACATATACCGACTTAGATTACAAACGTAACATAATTAATTAATACATAACTGATACGGAAGTTATATAAAGGGAACTCGGAGATAATTAATACTTGACACTAAAAAATATATATCCCGTTATAACTGTGTTGGGAGATAAGTTAGGGTTATAAACTGAAATTGAAATTTTATTTAAATCAAAAGTAATCATGACTCAGACCAGAGCAGCAAAACAAAAGGCTCAAGCTAATGGAAGTGCTGTGGCTCAGAGGAGAACTGAGGGGGGCAGTTGCCTTCTGAATCACAGCCTTCTAAAATGCACAGCTTGCATGATGTTTGTGGAGCATTCAGGTACGGGACATGATGTTGCCATGGGGGGTGTCTTTGTGTGTGCGCGATGCAAGGAGTGTATCGAAATCAGGCAACAACTCAGCGTTCTTATGGGCCTATATGAGAGCTTGAAGGACAGGGTGGATGCCCTCGAAGGAACTAAATTGAGGGGCCCATCAAGCTCTCAGCTGCCCACATCAACGCCAGAGCTTGCACTTGGTCATCGTGAAACACAGCGGCAACCCCCAAGGGCAGAATGCGCTGGTCCCAAAGGAACTAGTAGTTGTTGGTGACTCTATTGTCAGGGAAACGGGGAACATGCTTTGTAAAAAGGATAGGTGGAACAGGACCAGGGGCAAAGGTTGATGACGTTGTAGAGCAGATATCATCTTTTAAGGGCACAAAAGGTGATATAGTTGTACACGTTGCCACTAACGATATCAAGAGTAGGAGACCGGCAGAATTGCTTAACAAGTACAGGTCACTGTTGAAAAAAAGCCGTGAAATAGGGTTGAATTTGAAAGTGTCTGCAGTTCTGCTAAGACACGATAGGAGGGAGTATATGATGAGAGCCTTGTCGATCAATTCGGCCCTGGAAAGATTGTGCAAGGCTCAAGGGGTAGAATTTTTTTCAGCCTGGAATGTACTTGTTAACAGGAAAGATTGCTTCTACAGGGATGGGATACATTTAAATAGAAAGGGTGCAAGAATATTTGCTGATGCTATCGAGGCAATGTTAGGTGGGTCGGAAAACTGCTAGCTTGGGGAGATACAAAGACGAATACATTAACAGTAGCCACTGGCAGAGGTGAAAGAGATTCTTGCACTGCTTCTATTGGAATGAGCAGAAGCCTGAAAAACAAGATTCAGATATTTCAGAGACTGCCGGGAGCCATTGCGGTACAAGTAAACACATGGGTTGTGTTAGGGTAACTAAGAATAGAAATAGGTGCATGTATACTTGCGTGTACACCAATGCTAGGAGTTTAGTAAATAAATTTGATGAATTTCAGGTATTGCTCAAAAACATCAAAGGCAGATATTGTTGGGATATCAGAGACGTGGTGTCACACAGATATAAGGGATGCAGAACTGGAATTTGGGGAGTACAACCTCTACAGAAAGGATAGACAGGATAGGAAGGGAGGAGGGGTTATGCTATTAGTTAAGAAATACATAAAATCCAAGGAAGTGAAGCCAGTGGACATCGCTGGACAGTGTAGTGTCGATTCAGTTTGGTGTGACATAAGCATTGGGAGATCAAAATTGAGAGTAGGAGTGTGCTATAGGCCTAATGACTCTGATGAGTATAAGAGGAAACTGTACAGGGAAATAGAGTGGGCCAGTAAATCAGAGAGTCTTATAATGGGAGATTTTAATTTCCCAGATATTGACTGGAATTTGGAGGCTGGTCACTCACACACTAGCAAGGCTTTTGTGGATTTATTGGATGATTGTTTTCTACATCAGCATGTTCGGGAGGCAACTAGAGGGAGGAATACTCTTGATTTGATTATCAGCAGTGAATCTTCATGCATTAAGAATCTGCAGATAAATGAACCACTAGGTGGCAGTGATCACCGTGTGCTGAAGTGGGATTTACTCAAAGAGGTAACTACCATTAGGGGTAAAGGGAAGGGTTATTGCTTTCGTAAAGGCGACTACGATGGACTGAGACAGTATTTAGGTTCTGTACAGTGGGACCGACTGATGATGTTACCAACAGCAAATTCAAAATGGGAAGCATTCAAAGAACTTATCTTGGAAGCTACTAGGCTTTACATACCAACTAAGAAATATTGTTCAAGGTTTAGGCCTAAATTGATGTCAGATGAACTAATGAGGCATATGGCAGAGAAGAAACATGCATGGGATACATACAAATTAACACATGACACAGAAGCCTATGATAGATACAAGTTGATCTGTAACCAAGTTACAAAGGAGGTTAGGCAGGCGAAGGCAGATTACGAGAAATCTTTGGTAAGGGATGCAAAGAAAAACAGCAAAGAGTTCTTTATTTATGTAAACTCTAGAAGGAAGGGGATGAATCAGATTGGTCCACTTGATATCGATGGGTCAACTGTTGATGATCCTGCTCAGGTAGCTAACAAACTAAATGAATATTTTGCATCGACATTCACACATGAGGAGTTATTTAGCGAGGGGAAAGCCAGAGGTGTATTCAACTCTAGCAGTAAGCTAGAGAATCTTGTAATAACTGAGAGTAAAGTGGAGGAGAAATTGGTGAAGATAAACACAAGAAAGGCACCCGGGGTGGATGGGATCTATCCAATTATATTAAAGGAGGCAGCAGAGGAAGTAAGCAAACCCTTAGCCATAATTATGAGAGCTTCCTTGGACTCAGGGGAGGTACCCACAGACTGGAGATGTGCAAATGTGACCCCAATTCACAAAGGAGGATCAAAGGCTGACACAAGCAATTATAGACCTGTGAGTTTAACTTCTGTTCCAGGAAAATTAATGGAGGCACTAGTTAAAGAAGCACTGCAGGATCATTTAGACAAGACTTCAGTTATAGCTCGGACACAGCATGGTTTTGTTAAGGGGAAGTCTTGCCTGACCAATTTGATTGGATACTATGATGCAGTCACAAAGGAACTGGATGCAGGGAACAACTTTGATATTATATACTTGGATCTTAGAAAGGCTTTTGATACTGTTGCACATGGAAGACTGCTGCACAAATTGGAGCAGTGTGACATTGGAGGCAAATTGCTGCTGTGGATAAAGGGGTGGTTGATGGGGAGAAGACAGAGAGTGGTAATCAATGGACACTGCTCATCGTGGACTAATGTTATTAGTGGAGTCGCTCAGTGTTGGGTCCATTATTGTTTTCTGTATTCATAAATGATATTGATGATGGTATATCAAGCTTAATGTCGAAGTTTGCAGACGATACAAAGGTAGGCAGGGTTGTCAAGGACACTACTGACACTATGCTGCTGCAACAGGATCTGGAAAGATTGAGCAGATGGGCTGAGAGGTGGCAAATGAAGTTTAACATTGACAAATGTAAAGTACTACACATGGGAAACAGCAACCCCAGAGCAACGTATCAACTCTGTGGTACTACGCTGACAGTGGTAGAGAATGAAAGGGACCTGGGGGTGGTTGTGCAGGCAGCAATGAAGTTCTCTGAGCAGTCCAGACGGGCTGCAAGAGTAGCTCATGGTGTATTGTCGATGATATATAGGAATATTTCTAGCAGGGATAAGGAGGTGATTATTCCCTTGTATAAGGCAATGGTCAGACCACACCTAGAGTACTGTATACAGGTCTGGAGGCCTCATTTCAAGAAGGATGTAGAGCTGCTGGAACGAGTACAGAGAAGGGCAACAAGATTAGTGAATGGAACAAAGGGGTGCTCTTACGAGAAAGTCTTAAGTTTTACAAATTACGGTGTCTGGAGACTAGGCAACAGCGAGGTGATCTGATAGAGGTGTATAAAGCATTGAATGATTTGAGCATGCTCAATGCTGATGGGATTCTTCCTCTCTCTCAGAATAATCACCTGAGAGGGCATAAATTCAAATTGAGGAAAGACAGATGTAGGATAGACGTGCGGAAATTTGCCTTTAGCCAGCGAGTGGTTGGTTGGTGGAACAGACATCCATCCTTTGTCGTGGAAGTTGATAGCCTAAATAAGTTTAAGGCTCAGCTGGATTGGTATTTTGAACGAACAGAGGGGTGAAGTGGAAGTGGTTTTTTTTTTTTTTTTTTTTGTTTTTTTTGGCTGATGCTGCATAAGCTTGCTTTCTTGCATCAAATGCCTCTACTGATGCTAATGCTAATGCTAATTTTGTATTTATGTGAATCTGAGCTCCCACATTATTCTACGTGATACCAGATGCATACGCTCACGTTTTTCTTCCTATGCTTGAACATGGGATGTCACGTGTTTTCGTATCCTCCCCTAGCTTGATCATAGCTGGAAAATAAGTACATCAGCATACAGAGCGACTCCAGAAACCCACATATAGTGGGTTTCTGGAGTCGCCAGAAACTGGGTTTCTGGAGTCGCCTTTCTGGTTTCTGGACTCTGAAAACCTGGATACATCGATATTTGTAACCCCATTGTTCTCCCCTAACCTGATAGCTACGTTTCTTTATTTGGTGCCGCTTAAAATGCAATTTTTGACCATGATAGTGGCGCACCACGGATTTTTCCGGTATGGGAGCTAGTTCTTCAGATCTGAGCCCCCAACCCCATTGAAATTTGTTGAGAATTTTCAACTCCCCTTTCTAATTTAGATATGGTGGATTCCATAAACAAGGGAGCACTAACCCTGTTGTGTTTTGCTAAAGGCTCTAAAGGAAGAATCCTTCTGTAATGATGACAGACCCAGGAGAACCATTCGTCCTCCATACTTCAAAGAATCGGAAGAGTTACATGACCGATGTTTAACCCCCCCCCCCCCAAGTATTCCTGGCATGATAGCCCGAGGAGAACGATTCATCCCCCATACTTCAAAGAAAATCGGAAAAAAGAGTTAGACGACTGCTGTTTAAGATCCCCCCCCCCCCCAAGGAATTCCAACATTTCGAAAATGAAAATCAGTGGACAAAAGATTTTGCCTCGAAAAAACGGGATTTTTTCGCACACCAAAACGGCCAGAGAACACTAGCAATTTATGGACAAGTGACTTTTTCTGGGTGAACCGTAACGTAATAGTTTTTTTTTTTTTTTTTTTTATGGAAGCCCTTTCGGGAGACAAGAACCATTACAAGAAAAGCTGGTCAAGGTCACCCGAGTTCTACGTCAACCAGAATAGCCACTATGATGTCCTCTCATCAACTGTCTTGGGGTTGTTGTGGTCACAGGTGAATATATTTCCAACTGGACTGCGTTAAGAAGGCTAAGTTCAAAGCGGACCATACCCAAAGAAGCCAGTGGTTTGTGTCCAATTAACGCAAACCACCGCAGAGCTCGTCAAACAGGTGCCATGAACTCGTGATTTGGATCTCTGACAAATGGGATCGCAGTTCTGTTCTCTGATTAGTCCCGTTTTAGTCAACTATTTTTTTTTTATTAATCATAAAAAACAGCACAAAGCCTTACTGTTATGAAAAACAGTTTGAAATATAATAATAACATATAAAATGAAAGTAATACAAATAAACTTCTAGATGTTATTTCCTCTGGAGACGACGAGGAATGCAGTACCATCCTTCCAACATCAGAGAAAGGGACACATGCTGGAGACCGTGTTCTCGTGCGGAGCGGAACAATGATCAAAGGCCCACCCCCTTTCATGTTTTTGATTAGTAAATTAATAAGAGGAGTTTACCTCAATATAGTACGCGGAACACTTCCGTATGATACCCTCCAGAAATTAAAACGGAAAAAACGAAAAAAAGATAACTTACCGGTATATTAAAGTATAATATAAATAATTAAAGTAAAATATAAATAATTAAATAATCAATTTAACACAATTCAAAATCAATATAAAACAATTAAAATTCAAATTAACGCAATTAAAAGAATCTAACGAAAATATTCAAAACGATTTTCCTTCCTTTCCTTCCTTAGGTAGGAAAATCGTTTTGAATATTTTCGTTAGATTCTTTTAATTGCGTTAATTTGAATTTTAATTGTTTTATATTGATTTTGAATTGTGTTAAATTGATTATTTAATTATTTATATTTTACTTTAATTATTTATATTATACTTTAATGTACCGGTAAGTTATCGTTTTTTTCGTTTTTTCCGTTTTAATTTCTGGAGGGTATCATACGGAAGTGTTCCACGTACTATATTGAGGTAAACTCCTCTTATTAATTTACTAATATTATTATCAACGTAGAACATATTGAGTATTACAGCTCTGATTCATACTATCTATGTTTTTGATTGTACCCTAACTGCACAGAGTTACTAAGAACAGATCTTCGAACCCTACGTGCATCTTTTTAGTGGTGCAATTCGTCAAGATTTTATCATGCACGACAACGAATTGCAGATAGAGCTCAAGTGATGGAGGAATATCTTGAAACTGAAGATAACCAATAACTGCCGTGATCAACATGATCTGATCGAATTAATGTGATCGAACATGTGCGGAACGCCCATGGGCATGGCATTGTCCGCTGACAGCCAACTCATCGGTCAATTGGCAAGCTAAGGTCTGTGCTAGTGGAAGAATGGGATTTGTTGCCACAGAATCTTAGAGACATCCTTTTATAGAGCATGGTTCACAGTTGTCAGGCCTGTTTAGCTTGGATGGTATCATGTCGTGCTGATGTCAGGTGACCACATTTTCGAGCATCTCGTATGGACTTCTGTAATGTGATTTTTTTTTTTTTGATAATTGTTAATACATTTAGTAATACAGTCCCTAAAATGTTCCTTATACCTGACCAAAGTTTCTTCCTGCCTGCTCAACTCATTACAGTTATTGTACAGTACAGCACCACACAAAATTTTGACCCGCTTCATTGCAAGCTGCACCACACGGGTAAGGTCAGAAAGTACATCGTATACCCACGACACTGAAATCTAGTCTTGTGGCGCATTTTTGGACAAGTTATACCGTTATACATTGTACAACACTTAATATTCATTCAATGTTTTTAAAAAATTAATCTTTATATCTATAATTCGTTTATGTATAATTTTTGCGGTTTTGTTTCACATTTCGTGATTAAAAATTTTGCTTATATTTTAAATATAATATGTATGTAATGAATAAAAAACCTAAACGTACTTACTAAATATATTAATAAAATAATCATTTATAAAATAATTTGTTATTTTCATGTTTAATATAATTTTTAAAGCGATATTGGCATATACAGGTATTCAGCCACCTCTTCATCTAAAACCAAAAATAACAGGTACATTAAGCATTGTCCCTTTTTTGTGTACAACTGCTGGCAAAAAATCTTGACTACAACATTGCATATCTTTTAAATTTATTGTAAACCTTTCCAATTTTTCTAATACAGTTTATGTAAGATCTGCTCCAGTTGAGTTTTTAATAAAACCTAGCGGGGGGGGGGGGGAACTTTCATGAATTTGTAGATTCATAAAAAAGAATAAAGGAATGGTTTTTTGATGTTAGGTTGAAGATAACCATTGTACTAACGGAATAAATCTTATGACTATTAACTGAAACATATACACGGTGTCTCAAAAATACACGGGATACTTCAGGAATGAGTTCCTCATATGTAGACAATAAAAATATTTTATATCAACATAGTTCCTGAAATGCTTGGTTCCCGAGTTATTATCCGGAATGTCTTATCTCCTGCAGTTGATTTTCTTCATCACAAGGTACTGTTAGAATCTGGTGTGTGTGTGTGTGTGTGTGTGGTATGGTTGTTTATTGGCGCATTAGCTGCTATGGCTATAATGCGCCTATTCGTAGGAATATTAGAAAATACTTAATAATGAAGCCAGTTTAAATTAATTTCAGTTCTGAAACCTCATAAAAGATGATACACACCAATTTGTTTTAAAAAGCAGAAAATTTCGATAATATTTGCATCCTCTCCAATGATATGATGTAAAGTCAATGGTTCTCGACGATTAGCCAGATTTTGAACTATTGCAGCTCGATGTTGTTGATACTGTGGACAGTCAATCAGAATGTGTTTGACTGTTAGATATTCTAAGCAGTGTGGATACTGAGGAGGATCATCGCCCATTAGTAGATGGAAGTGAGTCAGATGGGTGTGTCCTATTATCATTCGTGTGAGTACCACTTCTTCCCGCCGTACCGTCTGATTGCTCGAGTGCCAGAACTTTGGGCATTGTTTCAGCTTGAAAAGTTTGTTATTCGTTTGGGTATGCCATAACTCTGTCCACTGTGCATGGCATGATGCTTGAATTAAGATATTATAATCGGGCGCTTGAATTCATTCCATTTTATGCCCGAATGTGCTGGAATCCAGCAAAACTTCACTAATTGTTGACGATGATAAATCTTCAATAACAAACTCCTGATTTTCATTAAAATATGGTGATTCTTTTGAGAGGTATTTTGCATTGCTCTAATTGAGCTGAGAGAGTCAGTGTAAACTATATATTTTACAGATGGATGTAGAGTCAAATTTTCTAGAGCTAATTGTATTGCGTACAGTTCTGCTGAAAAGTTTCTATACTCAGGTGTAAGAGAAGCTGATATGATAGCAGAGGGAAACACTGCTGCTGCTCCAACAGTTGAAAGAGATTTAGAACCATCCGTATATATCGGCAAGAAGTCAGCATAGGTTTGAATATGGCTAGCATGGAGTTGTTGCACAGTCAGTGCCGGTAGACGATTCTTTCCCCATTGAAGAAAATAGGTATTAAAGGTCAGTTGAGGAAAGGTGGTCCATGGTGGATGAGAGTAATTCTTTATCTGTTGCCTATTGTGGAGAGGAACATTCCAATTCTGTGATATTTCAAAGAGTCGTAGGCCAGCTGGTCGTATTTTACTTGGTTTATTTCTGTAGAGATTGAATAGTGGTTGAATAAAAAGGTACGGCTGAATAGGATGCGAAGAGCAAGTCTGTATTTTGTATATTTAAGTAATAACATATTTCTACGAAGATGTAAAGGGGGCTCATGAGCTTCAATGTATAGACTCTGAGTTGGAGATGTCCTGTATGCACCAATTGCAATCCGCAGTGCATTATGTTGAATAGGATCCAGCAAGCGTAGTACACTCCTTCGAGCAGAATCATAAACTGGAGCACCATAATCTAAACGGGATCTAATCAGTGCTCTATATAAGAACAGCAGAGTTGTATGATCTGCTCCCCAAGAGAGGGCAGATAAAGCTCTTAGCATGTTGATCTTTTTAAGACAGGCAGTACATATTAATTTAACATGCTCAAAGAAGTTGAGCTTACTGTCCAGGATTAGTCCCAAGAATTTCATATTGCTGGCAATCGGAATGGTGGAATTTGAAATCCGAAGTTCAGGATCTGTATGCAATTTGTGTTGACTGCAAAAGTGGATCTCAACTGTTTTCTGCTGGGAAAGACGATATCAATTGAGCTCAGCCCACTTTTGTACTTTATTGAGGGACATCTGCAATTGCCTTTCGATAGATCTCATGTTCTGAGAATGGCAAGAAATAGAGATCGTCAGCATAAAGGTAAGCCTCTACAGTATTTGGGAGTTCTTTTGTAATGGAATCAATTCTAAGGGCAAACAGGGTTGCACTGAAAACTGATCCTTGAGGTACTCCTTCTTCCTGTAAGAATGTAGCAGAAAGGAAATTTTGATATTTGACCTGGAAGGATCGGCTCTTGAGGAAGTTCCTAATAAATATGGGCAGGTTGCCTCATAGACCAAGATTATATAGGTCACTGAGAGTGCCATACCGCCAGGTGGTATCAAATGCCTTTTCTATATCAATGGAGATCAAGATAAAGTGTTCGTTTTTCACAAAGGCATTGCGAATTTCAGATTCCGCCTTGATCATCAGATCCAGGGAGAACCTGTTTTTGCAAAAGCCTCAGTAGGTTTAGTAAAATACTCAGTAGATGTTAAGTTTCAATTATCCAGGTGAGTCAACTGTGGATCACTTTTTTCAAGAATTTTACCAAGGCAACTTGACAGAGATATTGGTCTGTAACTATTAATACTGGAGGGATCTTTTCCAGGTTTCATAAACGCCAAAACTGTAGCATGGTGCCAAGAGGTTGGATAAATATTTTCCAGGAGATCCGGTTAAAAGAAACTAGAAGCAGTTGTAAGTTTTTGTCATCGAGATGCTGCAGCATGCCATAATATATGCCATCTGGCACAGAGGCATTGTTTCGTGTTGTTCTGATGGCCTGTAGTTCACAATATTGCAGAGGCTAATTATATGTAAGTGATAGTGAGGTTCTAAAGTTGATAGGTCTCTGTTTGGTGGCGGCCTTAATTTTTTGGAGTGTAGTTTGATGCAGCCGATATTTGAGCAAAGATTTTGCCCAAGGCATTGGCTATATCTAGAGGAACAGAGAGTTCTTGCCCATTGCAGGAGAGAATTGGGGAAGGAACAATTGGAAACTTCCCAGAAAGCTTTTTTCCATATTAGTCTGGAGTCAGTGTTTCTATTGATAGTTGATGCGAACCTAGTCCAAGAATCTTTCTTGGCCTGCTTTTGAATGTAACGCGCCTTTGCCTTTAGTTTCTTGTAGCTAATTAGATTAGCTGTGGTTGGAGATCGACGGAATAAATTAAATGCTTTATTTTTTTTGCTGCTTTGCTTTTGTGCACTCTTCGTTCCACCAGTAGTTGAAATGTCGTCGGGAGGGGGGATTAGATAATCGAGTTGAGTACTTAGCTGCAGCTAAAAGACGAGATGTAATATAATCAGTAACTTCATCTATGGGCGGTAGTTGAATAGTTTTTTTTGTCAAGTGATTGCTGACTGAAATTTGGCCCAATTGGCTTTAGAGAATTTTCATTTCCTGCAGGGCTGTTGTAATGGTGGTTGTGTAGTCAACAGATTACAAACAATTGGAAAATGATCACTGCCCATGGGATCATCCAGAGCGAACCATTGCATGACTGAAAACAGTATCGGGGATCAAATCGATAGGTCAATTGCGGAAGTCTGTCCAGTAGGTAACTGTATATGGGTGTTCGAGCCACTGTTAAGAAGAGTGAGCATTTCGTTTTTCCAGTAAAGTTTCAATCATTCGGCCGCGTCTGTCTAATTTAGATGATCCCCATAGAGGATGGTGGCCATTGAAATCCCTTAACAAGCAAACAGGGGAGGGTAGCTGTCTTAAAAGTTCTTCAAGGCCATTGTAAGAGAAAGTATGATTTGGTGTGAGATAAACTGAGACAATTGTTAACGCGATCTGAGTAATCAGACGCACAGCAACGGCTTCGAAATGCTATTAGTCTAGCCGGAATCTTTGAGCTAATCATGATGGCTACACCACCACGAGCAGAATCGGATGTATTTCGATCTCTTCTATAGATTGAATATATATTTTTTTTTTATGGAAACGGAGATTTCAGGAGTTAAATAGGTTTCTTGCAGGTAGAAACAAACTGGAGAGTAGCAGTTAATTAAGTTTTGAATGTTGTCGATGTTGCCACAAAAGCCTCTGCAATTCCACTGCAAAATGTAAGGCATTACTTGAATTTAGAAGCTGTACCTGACGTGGCTGGCTTATGGTGTTCAGGCTTCGGTTTATCTCTTTTTGGAAGGGCGACCACTGTCCATCTCTTCTGCAAATATTTCCAGAATAGGATCTTCCTGTTTGGATGGGTACTCTGCCTCCATCGATGTATCTTGAATAATCTTTTTTGAAGTCGAACTATAATCATTATTTGTAGTAGTGGCATTCACTACCAGAGATTGAGATTTTGCTGGTCTTGTGAGAGGTGTATTATTTGCTTGGTCTCAGTGCTTAACGGCACTGAACTGTTGCTGATAGAGGACAGCCCGAGCCCAGTAAGAGATTGAAGTGTTTGAAGGAACAGTAACATCGGTTTGTGTGGCAATGGTTTGATATTTTTTTGCAATATTGGTATAGGTAAGGTTAGGTACACTGGGTGCAATTAATTTTGTTGCCTCCTGATAACTCTGTTTTCAACTTTATATTTCACAATTTTTTTCTGTTTTCCACCTCACATCTTAGAGTAGGCAGGGTGGTTGCCTATGCAGTTGGGACATATTTGTTTTGCCAAACAATCACTTTGAATGTGATCGGAGGATCCACAGTTGGGACAAACTGGGTTCCCTCTGAATAGAGGGAACCCAGTTCGTTTGAGAGTGGCCATACTTTTGGCATTTATAACATCTCAACGGATTGGGTATGAAAGGATGAGTGCAGAAAGGTAGATATCCAGCTTTTATTGATGAGGGTAGGCTTGGACTGTTAAAGTTAAGAATGATATTTCTGGTAGGTGCGAGAATATTGTCTTTTTTAATCATTATTCTTTTTACAGCTATTACATTTTGTTCCTGAAGCTCTTCTTTAATTTCTTCCTCCGTCACATTCATCAGGTCCCAACTAGATATTACACCCTTTGATGTATTTAGGGTTGCATGTGGAGTTACTTTCACTGGAATACCAGCGAAAGTTGTCTTTTTTAGTAATTTTCAATTTAGTTTCAATAAGTCCCCCGATTGCAGTCTTTTAACCGTCTTGGAAGACCCTGCAATACTTTCCAGGTGTTTTTGGATTAGAAAAGGGGGATAGCTTACTGAGAGGCTGTTCAGATAGTGAGTGTATTATTAAGAATGCAGGTAACTCTGTCGCCGAGGTATTGGTTTTCAACCTCTTTGCTTGCGACGAATCATGGTCATTATCTGTGTTTGGCCGACAGCTTGATGGCTCTAAAGTTGAAAACATATTTTGTTCCATGTTGGCTGCTCTTAGCACCTGGCAGAACTTTTCTGCAAAGGTTACCAGCCCCGCCATGGGGAGGCAGGAGCAGTGCCTGGTGTGACCAAGCGAAAAGTAGCATGTGGTTAGTAGTAAACTAGAAGAAATAAAGAAAGGTGCCTTTCCTTTCTTGCTCTGTACAAGTGTTTTTGTAACAAGAGCTGTTTTTAAATGAATAAATTTACTAACGTCAAGAACGTAAAATAACTATATATCACTTTTGGGAAATCGCAGTAATAGCACAGAGAAATCGCTCAGTCACAATCGCTTGGCACCCGGGGCCTTAAAATCGGGTGGTTTTCCATTTCGACCATGTACTCAAATCAGGAGCAAGTGGATATGCACTTTATGCACGCAGGGTAATCTGCTGGTGACAAGGCCTGTACCCGCTGCAGATGGTGTTCTCTCAACACTCTCCAAATAGTCGAAAATGAACAGCCAGTTGCATTGCTATTCTGATTCCAGGAGTGGCATGCACATCCATAATATCCTCCTCTACTTCAGGAGTCGTAGATCTTGGTTGGTAGCACGAGGTGTAAAGGTCCCATGTTCACAAAGGCAGCGATGGATGCCTTCAAATGTTTTCCTGTCTGGACATCTTCGTTCTGGGAACCTTTTGTGGTACAAATGACGAGCATCCAGAGCATTGCCGTCCGCCAAACCGTACATAAAGTGCATATCCGCTTGCTCCTGATTTGAGTACATGGTCAGTACCTTGTGATGAAGGAAATCACCTGCGGGAGATAAGACATTCTGGTTAATAACTCGGGAACCAAGCATTTCAGGAACCATGTTGATATAAAATACTTTTGTCTACATATGAGGAACTATTCCTGAAGTTATGCTGTGTATTTTTGAGACACCCTGTATAATAACAATGGTCATCTACTCTATGCAACTACCAAGCAGGTGCAGTCTAATATAGAATATTCTGATTTTTTATTTATTTTCAGTATTTTTTTGTTTCTTTTGTGAAAGTATTTTCCCTGTATTGTTTTCCATATTCAGAGTTGAAAAAGGAGTATTAAAAAAAATTATAATTTTGCCCAAATTTTGAAAATATCTGGTTTTATATTCCATAAAATACACGGCATAGGCCTAAAAGGGGTAAATAAATAACAACCACCGTACTGTTTTAATATATTTTATATTTTGAAAAACGGTAATCCTCCAGTATAGTCATGGTCACGGTGATCTCACAAGTCACCGTCAGCTTCCACCTGTCGTGAATTGTATTCTAATGGTACAGTTCTGACTTGTTACCGAACCTGTAATTCTGTCGAAGCATGCAGTGCACTCACTGAATTAAAAATAATGAAAGATTAAGAGTTTTTAGTAATTTTTTATATACGTTTAATCAGTTTTCAGAAAGAATTTGATAATTTTCTACATTTTCAGTAATTGTTGTATTATACAATTACTGAAAATGAAAATTGTTTTATACAACAATTACTGAACAAGTGTATAAAATTAGTGTTTTGTGAAGTCCTTTTTTAATGTGATACCATTTTATTTATACTTTTGTTGCATAACCCCAGGGGCTCACATCTGGTGAGTATGGGCCCGGCAAACCCAGGGTCCTGAGCGGGATATCATCATCATTCTTCTTTCTTGTTGATTCCTTTCTGCTTCTGACCCTCTCTCTCTCTCTCTCTCTCTCTCAGGGTAATTTGGGAATTTTTTTTTTGGCTGGTGCAACATAAGCCTCAGGCTTCCTTGCACAATATGGCTAATAATAATAATAATAATCATATCTGTATTCTGGGAATAAGAGAGAAAAAAATATTACTGCTAGTACTTAGTACATTGCCAGTATATTAAAGATGAAATGCACAGGGCATAATGGCATAGGGATTTAAATAACTATATCAAGTCGGAGCTGATAGTAACTTGAAATGTGGCCGCGATGCATTAACAGTATACAATTACTGAAATTGTAGAAAATTACCAAATTCTTAATGAAAGCTAATGAAAAGTGTATAAAAAATTACTGAAAGATCTTATTTAATTTTTTTTTTAATTCAGCGAGTGCCACGCATGCTCCGTCAGAATTACAGGTTCGGTGACAAGTTGGAACTGCTCCATCAGAATATGATTCACAACAGGTTGGAGCTGGCGGTGACTTGCGAGCTGATCATGACGCTATACTGGAGGATTACCCGAAAAACATGTTATACAGTATTATTAAAACTTTACAAAACAGTTTAAAATAAGAATTCATGCAGTTTTAGTTACAACAAAAAAATATTAAATCACATTGATCAGCAATATACATAAAATCACAATTCACATGTTACAATTATTCTTCACCTGTAGTTTGTACCCCACCCTCCTCCCACATCTGAGGCATTTTTTGTCACAATGTGCCAAAGTTGTTCAGGAAAAAATCTAAATGGGAGTGAAAAAGAAAGGTGTATTTTTAATGACAAGTTGCAGCCTAATTTATGGTACGATTATAGGTTTCTCATAAGCTGTTTATAGTTACCTGCTTTGTTGTTTCCCAGAAAGTTTGTTGCTACAAGTTTGAAAGCATCCCAAGCTAGTTTCTCATCACCAGAAGGCTGCTTTCCTTTTTTTTTGCAACCAGAGAGTTTAAAAAAAAAAAAATAAAAATCAATTAAAAATGAAATAATCCCTTTGAAAATACAGTAAGCACCGGTTATAGTGATCAGTTACAAATTAAATTTTGATTCTAATAAACGGCAGTTCTAAGTGAAAATAAACGAATATTATTCACAGGCTATAAAAATAGATATAAAGCACAAATTCACACTTTATTACCAATTAAATGATGTGTAAAATTTAGAAGAATATTATCCACAGGTTAGCAAAATAAAAATAAATTTATAAACTTTGCTTATTTATATTCTGCCCCACACCATTCATCACATGATACCTCCCATGATGCCACAATGTCCATGGATTTCTTAATATTGTATCCCCTCCAGAACTCCCAATGTTATTTGTTATTTGGTTTTTAGGAGCATTAGCAACTAAGGCCATATGTGGGAATATGCGGTGGTCATTCCCTGATCTTTCCGCATCTGGTGGTGATGGACTTGAACCCCGGTCTAATCAAGAAGCGTGTGCTGCGCACTGCTGCTCCTTCCCACCTGGCTATGGAGGCGCCTCAGAACTCCCAAACTGGAACTCAAACTTGCTTACGAACCTCAAGTATTGTGCCTTATTCAAATACGCATCTATCAATTGTGGTCAATAAATTAGTGTTGTAGAAGGAAATGTATAAGAAATGAACTGATCAATATTGGCACACTGATCGAACCATTTGGCTACTTGTATTATGGCTGGGATTTTGCTCAGTGTGAATTGCATCGACTTGGGAATAGGCTATAAAAGCTGTATACTTGGTTCACAGTTTCATATGTTCTTTGCTTATGTTGAAGTTATATCTAGTTTAGTATTTTCCACAAGAAAAAAGGTAAAATTTTTTGAAGATTATGCTTGCTGAATTTTAATTCTTTAGTTTGTAAAAAAAAAAAAAAAAAAAAACATACATAAATAAAAATACATCCACAATGTGTACCTGCAGATAAAATTTTGAATAAAAAGTTTTTTCCTATAAAATTTTACCCTAAAGTATTGTTATATAAAATATTGTTATCCACAGCCTGGGATATTAGGACTGAAAAAAGAACATGGATGGATAGTATATTGAATAGCTCTTTATAATATGTCATCTAATACTGAAATAAAATTCTATTCAAGTGATGCAGATTCTGAATCTTGTTCATGTGCATCCGTTGATGTTAGAATGCTATAAAAATCAGATGCCGCAGTTCCTTGGAGTGATGATTCTTTGCAGGTGAAATTCTTTCCATTTACTAAAGAGCAGTGACTACTTCTTCCAGTGCCCCAGAGAAATAATCCAATTGAAGAATGATATTGATTCAAAATCTAGAAAAAATATTATGCTGCACTAAGGGCACACAGAAACTACCTTTGCAAATATAAGCAGCAGTGAACATATTAATAATAGTAATCAGGGTATGCTACTGAAACAATCTAGAAAAATTAGGCAGATGAGCTTAGAAGTAGCAATTATAGTGTAATCTTAACAAATGTGAGGTACTGAACACAGGTGGCATTCAACCCAGATTAACATACCTACTGTGTGGTACAACAATCAGAGTAGTGAAGAATGAAAAAGACCTAAGTAATTGTGCAGTCAGCTATGAAATTCTCTGTGCAGTGCAGAAGGGATGCTGCCAGGACAGCTCATGGGATTTAGTCAATGATATACAGGAACTGTGCTAGCAGGTTAGGCCACATCTTGAATACTGCATACAGACCTGGAAGCCTAATGTTAGGTGGTTATCCTGCTGTATGAAGCAATGATGGTTAGGTCACAACTTGAGTACTGTGTACAGATCTGGAAGCCTGATTTTAGGAAGGATGCACAGCTGCTGGAAAAGGTGCAGAGAGGAGCAATGAGATTAGTGGGAGGAACAAAGGGCATTTTTACCAGGAAAGGCAAAGGCTTCATTTCTGCAAATTGCAGCATCTGGAGATAGACACCTGTGAGATGTGATTGAGGTTTATATGGCTTTGAATGGATTGGGTAAGCTCAATGCTGTTTGAATTCTTCCCCTTGCTCAGACTACACATAAGGGGATGAAAATTCAAATTGAGGAGGGGAATCCAAAAATAGATGTGATTCCACACATCTATTCCCCCAATAGATGTGTGGAAATCTGCCTCGAGTCAGCAAGTGGTTGATTGCTGGAACAAATTTCCATCTGGTGGAAAGACGTGGGTAGTTTGAATAAATTCCAGGAAGAACTAGACAAACTATTAGAGGTGACGGACAGGCGATATGGGGTGTGTGTGTGTGTTTGTCTAATGCTGTATAAACTTGCTTTCTTACATTATTTCTGACTACTAATACAAATACTAAATGTTAGGAGTAAGTACTATAGTTATAAGTTTGGCATTCTTTTAAAAAAATTCATATACAAGGCAGTTTTT
The DNA here is from genome assembly GCF_048544385.1 of Mastigoproctus giganteus. NCBI lineage: Eukaryota > Metazoa > Arthropoda > Arachnida > Uropygi > Thelyphonidae > Mastigoproctus > Mastigoproctus giganteus. The sequence continues at coordinate 206,758,010 of NC_143579.1, forward strand.
AAGCCTTGCCCAGTGGTAGAGCAGGTTGGATAAACTTGTTTATAAACAATGCATAAAACAGTCTGTGCTTCTAGGACAAAAAGAAATGTATGTATATTATACATTTTGAGAATTTTGAGAACAGGGACCAAAATAAATTCCCCTGCCTTGCTGGTCTATAGTCCCTCCTTTTTAGGATCCATAGTCTAACGAATGACCCTTATAATGTCGCTCGGTTGTCTGCCTGTCCATCACAGCATTGTGTCTCTGGAACCACTCAACCTATTAACTTGAAATTTTGCACGGGTTTGTACATCATGTGGGCCAAATAATGGCATGTGATCGTTGCTGACAAAAATGTTGTCAACAACCTATAGCTTATTATATATCATTTGAAAGAGCTCAACGAGTAGGTTTAAAATATAATTTTAAAATATTTTTTAAATTAAAAATGGTGGCACTAGACAGGAAAATGTGAATAATTTTTGTGTCCCCCCATCTATTTCCGTCACTAATTGAGCTAAAAATTTAAAAATCATATTAGCTAGGTGTTATTCGATGCTTATCAAGGGAAACCATTTCTGATTGAAATCTATCATTTACTTTTTGCGTTAAAATTAAAACAAATTTTTTACTGCACTTCGATAGTGTTCTTCTTTGTATTAAGTAATTCTCCTTTTGGTGAAAAAAAGGTTGCTAAATAGTTAGTTAATAATTCTATAAAGGTCATTTATAAATTTTGAATGAGAAGTATTTTTTTACAATTTTCAAAGCTGGAGATGTCCTGGCAAGGAGGTTGTACCGGCAGTGGTGGGGAGGCACCTGCGTGGAGTCTTGCATGGACCTCACCTGCCAGCCACTTCTCCCCCAAGACTTTAATCGCTTCTCCAGGAAAAAGTCTGAGTCACTTCTCCCACCCTTGTCATTCACAACTGGAAAGACTCAGATAGACAACGTTTTCGTTAGTTCCTCAGTTTTAGACCAAGCTGGGGTATTAGAAATACTACACTAACGATCATTCGTGACTATGGATACTTCATCCTGGCACTCAGTAGTTGACTGATTTTTTATATTCAGAAGCCATCTTAAAATTTCTTTCTCACACCTAAGTATGATAAACATAGAACCAAAATGAATATTAAATTGAACAAATTTTGGTGTTGCTTTATTTTATTTTTCATTTCTTACTGGTAAATAAAAAAAATGATAAACAAAGTCAACTTATATCGGTGCATTTGTTTCACTTAAGAGAAGATTCAACCTTGTTTTAAATGACTTATACTAATTTAATTTATTCCCCACACACACATATATATATGTATATATATATATATATATAAATACACAGGTGGAAATGACATATTTTACACTGTTCAGAGCTGCAAGGAGCAAATTAGAAGGTATGAAAGTACAAAACCTATTAGAAGTTATAGCTACTGTAAAATATACATACACACAAATTCTATACACACAAAGAAACTGCTAATACTGGTGGATTTTAGCCCTCTGAATGTTTCTCTAGTTCCTGAAATAAAAAAAATAATAATAAATAATTCTTATTGATCTGATATTGTAGTAAGCAGTAATGATTCATTCAAACTGATAACTAGCAACTCTATTTCAAATTTTCTGTAATGTACCTTTCAATGGGAACACTATGATTCATATTTTACAGTGTCTTTTATGGTAGTGTCCAGAATACACCAAAAATAATTAAACACATTTGCTACAAGATGATCATAAAGTCCTTTCCCACTTTTAAAATTAATAACTCAAAAATTATACGTCATGCTGAAAATAGCATTTCTGCATTGTAATTAGTTTGTGGTGTTTTTTTTTTTTTAATTTGAATACTGAGGGATATGCAAAGTGATTTAATTTAGAAAAATAATACAAAGGTAATTTTTTTACCAGTCTTCAATGACGATGAAATTGATATGTATCCACCATTTCTAATAAGCAATCAAGGTAGGGCATATTCTTTATGGCTGCCTTCAAAATTTCTTACGGAATGTTCTCTACCTCTCAATGGATAGCATCCTTCAAATCAGGAAGAGATGAAGGAAAATCTTTGTAAACAGTGTTTCAGATATACTCACTACAAAAAAGTCTGCCACAGTTACATTGGGTGATCTTGAAGTCCAAGGGTCTGAAAAATGATGATCAATAATTTGCTCTTACATGAAGGTTTTTTGTAGGAGCTATCTGACATTATTATCAGTATGGAGCACAGCACCATCCTGCATAAAAACTGTTTCCATGTAAAACTACATTCTTTCTCCAGGATAATTTTTGCCCTCAATAGGCTAAGATGCTATGTGCAATTAATTGTGCATGTCCTAAAATGCCCTTGGTATCGAAAAATCAATATTGTCCTGTGTGGAATGTTTCCTCAACATGCATGAGGGTTTTCTCTAGCCCAAATTCAACAATTTGTTCCCATCACAGATAAAAAAAAAAGTGAAAGTGCACTTTACCTGTCCACAGGATGTTAAATAATCATTCTGGATCCTGCATAACCTTGTGAATCATCCACTGGGTAAAATCAGGACGTTTTATGATTCCATCAATATGTCAATCAAGTTTTTTTTCTCCAATTGATGCATATATTAGATTTTATAGGGAAACAGGTCACACAGGAGATATACAGTGAGCAACAGATGAATTCAAAGAATTTGATCAAGCTTATTGTTGCATCTCATCAATTCTCTAAATCACTTCTTATGATGCTGACAGATGACCACTTCTAGTATTAGCAGTTAAGCTTCTTCAAAATGCTTTTTGATATTATTTTTTTATTTTATTATTATTATTTTTTATATTATTATTAGCTGTATGGTGCAAGGAAGCCTGAGGCTTATGCTACACCAGCCAAAAAAAAAAAAAAATCCTGAGTTACCCTGAGAGAGAGAGAGAGAGAGAGAGAGAGAAGTAGAAAGGAATCACCAAGAAAGAGAAGGATGATGATATCCAGCTAAGGATCCTGGGTGTGCCAAGCCCAAACTCACCAGATGTGAGCCCCTGAGATATGATTTTTAATATGGTTCTTCTTGAACAAGGAGGCCTTTAAACATTTTTCTGCCTTTTTCATATGTCTTAAGGGCTACAAGAACACTATGGCTATGCTTGTAATAAAGTTCAATTAAAAGTGTTTTATATTTAGACAACATTTTAATATTAACTTCACTGGACTTGATTACTTAATTTAGGCATGTAGCTTCAAGCTTTTTATGTTTATGACAAAGAATAAGATCACAAGCAAACAATTGAATTTTCAAATCAAAAATCCTTCCTTTTTATAATGAAATTATATCCTTTTTATAATTTCATTATAACAAGGAAGGATACTGTAATTCAAAATTTTCAAAAGTTAATTTGTTTATTAGTGTGAATAAATTCCTTAATCCACTGGTGGCTAACAGTTGAACTAATATTTTATTGTTTAAAAAATCCCACATATACTGTACAATTTTTACTTGAAATCCATCCTAGAATGTCAGGTAAAAATAGCAACTTCCAATATCAAATCAGTGTGAAAGAGCAACCTCTTAGACAAAATTCATATCTGTGGCTCAAACGTGCCCACTTCTTTGTAAGGAAATATTCAAAGCAGGTCATAAACAGATAACATGTGTTCTTGCATGTCCAATGTGGTCATACATGTGAAATTCATGTATTTAATTATTAATTAATTACTAAGTATAATTAATAATAAATGTTAGTTTAACCTGGCAGTAGTTGCACACCCAATTGTAATAAAAAAGGTCATATGATACCTGATAGGTTGCAACCCCCTTCCCCCGAAGTGTTTGAATTCTGCTTGGAGTACACCAATGCCTGACCTCTTACTAATCGATTTCAATGCTTATTAAATGTATTTTTTACACCTGTTATTTTCGATAAAACAAAACTATTAATTCTGCTGTAAAAAAAGATAGACAAAATATAAACACAAAATTGTCATTTCCATTTTTGAGTTTATAAAGCTATTATACATGCTAAATACCTGCCAGCAGAAACCATATATTTCTGCTGGCAGGTAACATATATAAATATTTAAAAATAATAATACAATAAATAAATATATACACTCGGTGATTACAGAATTATTATACTGCAAGCCGTACGGCATAGTCCGTTTGTAATGGACTATGCCGTATAGCTTGCAGTATAAAAAGCTGAAGAGGTTTACATGCTGGGTTGGTAATTTGAATCTGGTCATGGCACGTAGTAAAGATATCATGGAGTTTCAAAAGGACATGATTGTGGGAGCTCATGCATCGGGTGCTTCTATATCAGAAATGGCATGTCTTGTAGGTTGCTCACAGCCCAAAATGGTAAAGGTGCACAAAGAATGATGCTGAATGGGTCAAACTACCTCCGCCGACAGAACTATAACGGATTATGCAAAGTGCATGATCATGATGAGTGAAAGGTGCAGCATCATAATACAGTATGGGGAATGCAAGAATATCCCAAATCATGATGTGCTGCACACTGAGCTGCATGGGGTTCCACAGCAGATAACCCAAGAAACACCCTCTCCTCACTGCAGATCATCATCAACAGCAAATGTTGTGGTGTCAACAGCATGCAAATTAGACACTGGAGGACTGGAAACAAGTGTGCTAGTTGGATGAGACCAAAAACCTGGCACAACATATCGATGAATACTTTTGTGTGTGGCACAAGAAACACAAGTCCATGGACCTATTGTGCATGGTGACCACTATCCAGGCAGGTGGCAGTCATTTCTTAATATGGGGAATGTTTTTCTGGCAAGAACTAGTACCCCTGGTGCATATGGACCAACATTTTGCGGGTGAGGTCTACCAGCAGCTCTTAGGACACTATGTGCACCCTGCCGTGTTGCATATTTTCCTGGACAGAAACGGTATCTTTCAAGCACAACGGTATCCAGCTGTTGGACTAGATTTTGCAGCTCCGGCGAATGCTAAGTTTTTATTTATATTTAGCCGTTTCATTGACTTAATTTTTATATTAAATTGTTTTCTATATGTAGCTTTTTAGTCCTATTCAAGCTGTTTGGTTTATTGTGAATTTAGATAGCAATTTTGAAAGTTGAAAGTTAATACTTAAGTGTCCGTAGATTTTACCGTTAGTAACTTGCTGCCATTGTTATACAATATGGAATAGTGTAACGTATATCCTGAACTCCATTATATCCTGTATATCCCTCCAGCAATGAGAGCACAACAATACAAATGGCCCTCAGTCCCCAGCAGCTTTCACTCTCCCTCTTACGGCAGCGAGAGGATCAGAGTGGAAGCAGAGGGTGCTAAGAATCTCTGGGTACAACCAGGCTGCCATGCACGGAAATTGAACCTGGCATGTTATAACGTACGATCACTCATCGGTGAAGACAGGATATTAGAGCTGGAAAAGGAATTAGAAAATGTGAATTGGAATATCATTGGTTTGGCTGAAACAAGAAGAAGAAATGAATCACTTATAAGTTTATCAAGTGGAAATCTCCTGTACACTAATGGAAACAGTGAAAGGAGTGAAGGTGGAGTTGGGTTTCTGGTCCATAAAGATTTTAAAAACAACATTTTGGAATTCAAAAGTACATCACCAAGGGTGTCAAGACTAATACTCAAGATTTCTAAGAGGTACAAGCTAAAGATTATAATGATTTATGCACCAACATCGAGCCATGATGATGAAGAGGTTGAAGAAATGTACACTGAAACTGAGAGTCTTCTAGATGAGCAGAAAACCCACTACACTATTATTATGGGGGACTTCAATGCTAAGGTTGGAAAAAGGCAAAACAGTACAGAAAGAGGAACTATAGGAAATTTTGGAATTGGTGAAAGAAATAAAAGAGGTGAAAGACTTGTGGAATTTGCAGAATTTCAAGGAATGTCAGTAATGAACACTTTTTTCAAGAAAAGGGTGAACAGAAAGTGGACATGGAAGAGTCCAAATGGATTAACAACTAATGAAATCGACTTCATCCTCACTAACAGAAGATATATTGTGAATGATGTTACCGTCCTGAATAAGGTAAATGTTGGAAGTGATCACAGAATGGTAAGATGTACACTTGATATAGATGTAGGAAAGGAAAGGAAAAAACTGACTCGAGTAAATAATACAAAGGTCTTTGAAATAACAGAGGAGGAGAAAAAGCAGTATGTACTGGAACTTAAGAACAAGTTTGAGCTTCTGCAGACTGCTCAGGACCAAGATATCGACGAGGAATATTACAACTTTCTGAAAGTGATAAAGCCCAAGAAACCTATAGGGAAACAGAGATCCAAAGAAGAAAAAATTAGCCAAGAAACACTTGTCATGATGAACCAAAGACGACAAATGAAGAGCAAGAAAAACACTGACAGGGAGAAAATTGAGTATACTGAGTTATGCAAAGCCATTAGAAAGAGACTCAGAGAGGACATAAGAAGATTTAACACAAGAAAAGTAGAACAAGCATTAAGGGAAAACAAAGGATTTAAATCAGCAGCCATGAGCAGTAATACAGAAAGACAAATGATACTGAAACTGAAGAATAGCGATGGTGTACTTATAAATAGCAGAGAAGGCATAATTCAAATAGCAGAAGACTACTATAGAGAATTATACAAGGAGCGAGGGAATGATACCAGCAGTGGGGAAGATGGATTGCAAAGTAGCAACACATACGACACACCCGATATTCTTCCTGATGAGGTAGAACATGCATTGAAGAAAATGAAGAATCGGAAAGCCCCGGGGGAAGATGAAGTTACTGTAGAGTTGTTAAAATTGGGAGGAAGAGACATAACACAAAAACTGGCAAGGCTCTTCACAAAGTGCATTAGAAAAGGTGTGATGCTTAAGCAGTGGAATAATGCAATCATAGTTTTGCTGCATAAGAAAGGAGATAAATCAGAAATTGGAAATTATAGACCAATTAGCTTGTTATCCCATATCTGCAAGTTGTTTACAAGGGTCATTACTAACAGATTAGAAAGAATACTTGATGAGAATCAACCGAAAGAGCAAGCTGGCTTTAGGACAGGATTCTCAACTATGGATCACCTTCATGTAATATCACAGCTAATGGAGAAAGCAAATGAATATAAAACACCATTATGCCTGGCATTTGTGGATTATGAAAAGGCATTTGACTCTATACAGCATAAGGCAATGTTTCAGGCACTGGAAAGACAAGGCATAGATACTCCATATATTATGATTTTGAAGAAAATATATGAGAGTGCTACCTCCTTTATTAGACTAGACAAAGACAGTAGCAAATTTAAAATCGAGAAAGGAGTTCGACAAGGAGACACAATATCTCCGAAGCTGTTTACTGCTGCCCTTGAGGAAGCTTTCAGAAGATTAGACTGGTCGCAGAAAGGAGTCAATGTGAACGGAGAGTACCTAAACCATTTACGATTTGCAGATGACATTGTGGTCATAAGCCACGATCCCAAAGAATTAGAGGAAAATCTTAATCAGTTATGCACAGTTAGTAAGGATTTTGGACTAAAGATGAATATGGCTAAAACAAAAGTAATGATGAACAAGTATGCCACAGAAAGGGAAATAATGATTGAAGGAGCAGTAATTGAAAAGGTGGAGTCATATACTTATCTGGGACAAGTTATTAGCTGGAATAATGATAAATGGCTGGAAGTAAAGAGAAGAATAAATTTTGGATGGATAGCATTCAGGAAATATAGTCACATACTGAAGAGCAATATCCCAGTTTGTCTGAAACGTAAAATAATGAATCAATGTATACTCCCCACCATGACTTATGGAAGTGAAACTTGGGCACTCACCAAAAGAATGGAAGAGAAGCTAAGAACTACACAGCGAAGAATGGAACGAATTATATTGGGAATCAGACTGTTAGATAAGAAGAGAAACACATGGATTAGGCAGCAAACTCAAGTAAAGGACATTCTTATCAAAACTAAAGAACTAAAATGGTCTTGGGCAGGATACATAGCTCGAAGACATGATGACAGATGGACTAAGAAAATAACAGAATGGTACCCAAGAGGAGCTAGAAGAAAACCTGGAAGACAAAGGCGGAGATGGATAGATGAAATTCATGAGTTTTTGAGTAGTAAATGGATGGCCAGTGCTCAAAACAGAAAGAACTGGAAAGTTGCTGGAGAGGCCTTCATCCTGCAGTGGATTGAAAATGGCTGATGATGATATCCTGAACTTGACAGTGTAAGGTTTAATGTAAAACTAGATAGTGAAATACAGCAAACTGTAATAGAAATCTGTTAGTTTAGTTTAGCATTATCAATTAATCAATTAAAAATTTATTAATCTCATTAAATTTCACTATTAATTAAATTGTACTTAAATGGAATCATGACCCAGACTAGAGCAGCAAAGCAATGAGCACAACGTAGCTGTAGTACTGTGGCTCAGGGGAGAACTGAACGAGGCGATTCTCCAAACACATCAGTCTAAAAAAAAATGAGCAAAATGTGAAATGTTTGCAGACCTGTTTGGAACAGGACATGATCTAGCCAAGGAGGATGTCTTTGTGTATGCTAGGTGCAGAGACTGTGAAGAAATTAGGTGCCAACTCAGCATTCTGATATGCATCTATGAGAATTTGAGGTGTAGGGTAGATGCCCTTGAAGAAATTAATATGAGGGGAACATCAAGCTCTTAGCTGTCCAACTCAATGCCACAGCTCACTTCAGTGCATCAGGCAACACAGCGGAAATCTCCAAGGCAAAATGCGCTGGTCCCACAAGAACTAGTTATTGTCAGTGACTCTATTGTCAGGGAGATGGGGAATATATTATGCAAAAAGGATAGGTGGAACAGAACCAGAGTACGTCTGCCAGTGGCAAAGTTCATGACGTTGTAGAGCAGATATCATCTTTTAAAGCACAAAAGGTGATATTGTTGTACGTGTTGGCACTAATGACCTTAAGAGTAACAGATCTGCAGATTTACTTAACAAGTACAGGTCAATGTTGAAAAAAAAAGTCGTGAATTAGGGTTAAATTTGAAAGTGTCTGCAATTCTGCCCAGATACGATAGGAGGATGGGGTATAAGATGACAGCCTTGTCAATTCGGCCCTGGAGAGATTGCGCAAGGCTCATGGGGTAGAATTTTTTTCAGCATGGTCTGTGCTTGCTAACAGGAGAGATTGCTTCTACAGGGATAGGATACATTTAAATAGAAAGGGTGCAAGAATATTTGCTGATGCTATCAAGGCAGTGTTAGGTGGGTTGGAAAACTGCTAGCTTGGGGCAATTCACAGACTAAAAGATTAACAGTAGCCGCAGGCAAAGGTGAAAGTGATTCTTGCACTGCTTCTATTGGAATGAGCAGCAGCCTAGAGAGCAGGTTGCTTGGCATTTCAAGAGCTGTTGGGTGCCATCATGGAACAAGTAAATACATGGGCTGTGTTACAGTAACTAAGAGTAAGAACAGGTGCATGTAGGCTTGCATGTACACCAATGCTAGAAGTATAGTAAATAAATTTGATGAATTTCAAGTGCTGATCAAAGGCAGATATTGTTGGGATATCAGAGATGCTGTCACACATATATAAGCAGTGTATAATTGGAATTTGGAGAATACAATGTGTACAGAAAGGATAGACAGGGTAGGAAGAGAGGAGGGGTTATGCTGTTAGTAAAAAAACAGATAAAATGTAAGGAAATTCATCAAGTTGATATAGGAGTGTGTTGTAAGCCTAATGACTCTGATGAGTACAAGTAACAATTGTGCAGAGAATTAAAGTGGGCCAGTAAATTAGAATGTCTTGTAATTGGGGATTTTAATTTTATATTGACTGGAACTCGTGGGTTGGTCACTCGCACGCTAGGAAGACTTTGGTGGATTTATTGGAGGACTGTTTTCTACAGCAATATGTTTGAGGGGTAAGTAGAGAGAGTTATACTCTTAATCTGATTATCAGCAGTGATTATTCTTGCATTAAGAATTTGCAGATAAAGGAACCACTAAGTGACAGTGCTCACAGTGTATCGATGTGGGATTTACTTAAAGATATAACTGCCGTTGAGGGTAAAGGGAAGGGTTTTTGTTTTCATAAAGGTGACTACAGTGGGATCAACTGATAATGTTTAAAACAGCGAATTCTAAATGGGAAGCCTTCAAGGAATTAATCTTGGAAGCTACTAGGCTTTCATACCTACTAAGAAAAACTGTTTCAGATGTGTGGGATGCATATAAATTATCAGGAGACACAGAAACCTATTACAGATATAAGTTAGTCTATAATAAAGTCACAAAGGAGGTTAGGCAAGCGAAAGGCTGATTACAAGAAATGCGGGGAAAAGGATGCAAAGAAAAACAACAAAGACTTCTTTACTTATGTAAACTTTAGAAGGAAGGGAATGAATCAGATTGTTCCACTATGATGTTGGTGGTTCGACTGTTGATGATCCTGATCAGATAGCCGATGAACTGAATGAGTATTTTGCATTTACGTTCACACATCAGGAATTCTGTAAGGAAGGGGAGGACAGAAGTTTACTAAACTCGAACAGGGAGCTAAACGATTTTGTAATAACGGAGAGCAAAGTGGAGGAGAAATTGCTGAAGATAAACATAAGAAAGGCACCTGGGGTGGATGGAACTTATCTAGTTATATTGAAGGAGGCGGCAAGGGAAGTTAGCAAACCCTTAGCCATAATTATGAGAGCATCTTTAGATTCAGGGGAGGTCCCCAAGGACTGGAGATGTGCAAATGTATCCCCAATTCACAAAGGGGGTTCAAAGGATGACACAAATAATTATAGACCTATTACTTTAACTTCTGTTCCAGGGAAAATAATTTAGTCGCTGGTTCAAGAAGTGATGCAGGAGCACTTAGACAAGACTGCAGTAATAGTTCAGACACAGCATGGGTCTGTTAATCGGAATTCTTGTCTCTGACCAATCTGACTGGATACTACGATGTGGTCACAAAGGAACTGGATGCAAAAATAATTTTGATATCATATATTTGGATTTTAGGAAAGCTTTGGATACTGTTGCACATGAAAGACTGCCATGTCATTGAACCTGCACTGTCCATGGGTGGTTAGAGGAACACAGTGATGATATGACCCAACTTTACTGGCTCTCAAATTCACCTGACTTCAATCGAATTGTACACCAATGGATGTTCTGGAACAGGAAGTGAGGCATATGAATATGGAACCGTCTTTACAAATTGGAGCAGTATGGCATTAAGGGCAAGATGCTGCAACGGATAAAGGGATGGTTGAGTGGGAGATGGCAGAGAAGGGTAATAAATGGACACTGCTCTACTTGGACTAGTGGAATCCCCCAGGATTTGATGCTGGGCCCAATGTTGTTTTGTGTATTTATCAATGATATCGATCAAGGTATATCAGGCTTAATGTCCAAGTTTGCAGATGATACGAAGTTTGGCAGAGTTGTTAATGACAGTAAAGACAGTATACTACAGCAACTGGATCTAATAAAGTTAGGTAGATGGGCTGAGAAGTGGCAACTAAAATTTTAACATTGACAAATGCAAAGTACTGCATATGGGTAGGAGTAACCAAAGAGAAACGTACCAACTGTGTGGTACTACACTCAGCAAAGTGGAGAATGAAAAAGACCTGGGGGTAATTGTTCAGTCACATATGAAGTTCTCTAAGCAGTCCAGAGGGGCTGCCAGAGCAGGCCATGGAATTTTGTCAATTATATATAGGAATTTTGCTAGCAGAGACAAGAAGGCGATTATCCCCTTGTATAAGGCAATCGTTCAGGCCACACCTTGAGTACTGCGTACAGGTCTGGAGGTGTCATCAAATCAGATCACCTCACAGGTACCTGCAAGGTGATCTGATTGAAGGTCTTGAATGGTTTGAGCAGGCTCAATGCTGATCAGATAATCCTGCTTGCTCAGATTAAGAACCTGAGGTAGCATAGATTCAAATTGAGGAAAGACAATTGTAGAATAGATGTGCGGAAGTTTGCCTTTAACCAGCAGGTAGTTGATTGCTGGAACAGACTTCCATCTGTTGTTGTGCAAGTTGATAGCTTAAATAAATTTAAGGCTGAAATAGACAAATATTTGGATGGGTGAAATGGGAAGGTTTTTTTTTTTGGCTGCGCCTATATAAGCCTGCTTTCTTGCATCATATGCCTGAACTAATGGTAACGCTAAGACAATGTGCTGTGTCATTGAGCCCGCACTGTCCATGGGTGGTAGAGGAACACAGTGATGATACGACTCATTTTGACTGGCCTCCAAATTCACCTGACTTCAATCCAGTTGTACGAGTGTGGTTCAATAAAGAATCACCCTAACCTAGCTGCAGAGATGCTAGCCTGTTGATTTTTGGCACAGGTTTTAGTCCTTCTCTACATAGCCACCGTGAAGATTTGCAGTTTTCCCATCAATGGATGAGGCTACGGATACCATTTTTGTAGAAGTGGTGAGGTTGGTTTTTGAACCATGACTCTGTTGCAGAAATGAGTGTCTCATCATCATGGAAGTGGTTCCCCAGAAGAAATGATCTGAGGTAAGGAAACAAGAAGTCCGATGGTGCAAAATGAGTAGGTAGGATGGGGCAGTATTTCATATCCACAAGTGACCATTTGTGTTGTTGCAATTTCAGAAGTGTGAACTGGGGCATTGTCTTGAAGCATTTTCACACCTTTGGACAGCATGCCAAACCTACATGTTTTGATTTTCTCCTGTAATTTTGTGAGTAAGTTGGCATAATAGGCACCTGTAATTATTCTACCTTTCGGCAGGTAATTAGTCATTATTATGCCTTTCGCATCCGAAAACACTGTCAGCAAGACCTTTCATGCTGATGCTTGGACCCTTGCCTTTTTGGGGGATGGGAAACCATGATGTCACCATTCCATGGGCTGTTTTTTACTTTCAGGGTCAAAATGGTGTATCCAACTTTCATCCTGAGTGATTAGACGAGAGAAAAAGTCTTTCTCATTTTTTTGGCACAGGGCTAACAACCCTTGTGATTTCTGTTGTCGATCACCCTTCTGGAAACTAGTCAATGATCAGGGAATCCATCTTGCACTCAATTTCCGTAAATGGAGTTGGTCATGAAAGACTGTTTCAACAGAGCCCACACTAATCTTCACCTCCTGGAACAATTGGCAAGAAGAGAGAAGGTAGTGCAAGAAGAGAATTTTCATCCTTTTTTGTATGGATTACAAGAATTAAATGGCGCCTCCGTAGCCAAGTGGGCAGGAGCAGCAGTGCATAGCACACGCTTCTTGATTAGACCCAGGGTTCGAGCTTGTGACCACCAAATACAGAGGATGCAGTAAGGTCAGGAAATGACCACCACATATCCCCGGAGCAATATGGCCTTAGTTGCTAATGCTCCTAAAAACCGAATAACAACAACAACCTGGGACAATTCACGCACAGATATCCGGCAATCTTCCATGATTAATGACGCCACTTTTCTGATCGTCCTGTCCTGTCATCAATGGCTGAATGGGGACGACCTGGAATGGGCTCAGATTCTACCAATGCCCAACCACACTTAAACTGTCTATGCCAGTGCTTCACAATGCCAAATGATGGGGCTTCATCCTTATATACAGTAGTCATCTCCTCGTGGATTTCTTTAGGAGATTTCCCCTTCAAGAACAGATACTGGATTACAGGTCTGGCTTCAACTTTGTCCATGATGCTACTTCGTCACACATTCAGCTCTGTAAGAGGAAAACAAATTAAGACACAGGGCTGAAATTTTACACCTTCAGTACAGAGATATGTGTGATGCTACACACAAAATATCATTACTATGTGATATGTGGAAGTAGGTGAGGGTGATTCTTTATTGAACCACCCTGGTACACCCGTGGGATGTTCTGGAAAAGGAAGTGAGGCATATGGACATGTCTTTAATTCCAACACTGTGGAAAGCCTTTCAGACAGCATGGCTGCAGGATTCCTATGGCATCTTCAGACATCTAGTGGAATTATTTCCTAGACGAACAGCGACTTCTATCCTTGTGAACAGTGGATCAACACGATATTAAGTAGGTGGCCATAATTCAGTGATCACTGAGTGTACACTGAAAGGACAGAATTCGTGGGATACCTGGTTCCTTGGCAATGCAACACTGTCTTACCCCTCTCGCTAGTGGATAAATCCACTGCTTCGCAGGTTTATAGGTACAGTGCATCACTGCATTCACGTAGATGGTAATTCGATGTCAGTATGGATAAACATCATGAGTTAACCGACTTTGAAAAAGGGATGATAGTGGGTGTCCGACACATGGGTCGCTACATCGCAGAGGTGGTACAGAAATTGAACTATCCCTGTTCGACAGTATCAAGAGTGTATTGGGAATACGCCATTTCCGGAATAACAACTCATCGTGGATAGTGCTGTGGGTGGAGAAAGGTGGTCAATGATCGTGACCATTGATTGCCTGTCTCACATTATTTCAGCCAACTGGAGAGTGACAGTGGCACAAATCACCCAACTTCAACGAGGGAGGTACCAGAAACGTCTCCACCAAAGACCATCAGGAGATCATTAGCCTCAATATGTTATGGGAGCCAGCGACCCACTAAAGTTCCATTACTAACACCACGATGCAGGACTCTACGCTTCAACTGGGCGAAAGAACATCAGCACTAGATCTTGGATGATTGGAGATGAGTCTCCTGGTCCGATGAGTCCTGTTTCCAGTTATTTCGAGCAGACGAAAACTGCATATATGGCGGAAACTGCATGAAGCTAAGCACCCATCATGTCAACAAGGAACTGTTCAGACAGGTGGATGGTTGGTAATGGTCTGGGGCATGTTCAACTGGCACTCGTTGGGACCTCTAGTGTGTCTAGCTGCATCTCTGAACAGTCCAGGTTACGTGTCCATCCTTGCAGACCATCTGCATCTCTTCATGGTCATCATGCATCCACAGGGCAATGGACTCTTCCAGCAGGACAATGCACCTCCCCCACAGAGCCATGAACATGAACCCTGTGGAGCATCTTTGGGATGCTGTGAAAAGGTCCATTGGAGCGTTCGATCCTCCACCCAGGAATGCGACAGAATTATGGACAGTGGTGCAGCAAGCATGGATGGAAATACCTGTGGAATGCTTCTGTGAACTAGTGGACTCAATGGCTCACCATGTGACGCCCTTATCTGGGCAAAAGGTGGGCCTATCCCATGATTTCTGTCTACTCAGCGAATGTATCATAACCTGTAGGACCCACTTCAGGGATGGATTTAGGATGTAAAACCAATAAAAAAAATTCATGTAAAAAAGGTCTGATTTGACTTGTTTTCCGAGTTACAGCCATTTTTGTGTTCCAGCAATTCTTTCCACAAACCAAGCTAGCATAGCTGGCTCCATTCAACTGTTCACTAACAACTTGATATCTCATAGAGGGTCTTACTGTAGTTACGTAAACAAGGTTCTGCAGTGTCCTTTGAGTGATCTAAGTTCCGACAAGGGCACTACATTTCGAGCTTGTTATTAATATTTTGATTCAGATGGTGGTACACACATAAACACCAGAACTGTTGATTTGGAAGAACAGATCCTCGATCATGTTGAAGATAATGATGCTGACAGTACCCAAAGGATAGCAACAGCAAAGAATGTGGGACATATGACTGTGTGGAGAATTTTACAGGAACAACAGCTTTAGTCATATCAATTTCAGAGGACACAAGGACTTACAGAAGCTGACTACAGAGCACAAAGAAGCTTTTGGTTTCTGCACATATGTGCTTGTAATCAGCATTTCCTATCTGCTGTATTGTTTATTGATGAAACTGAATTTACCAGGGATGGTGTGGTCAATTTTCACAACGCTCTTCGATGGGCTGAAAAAAATCCCCATGCCAATGTTCAATCAACACACCATTAATAATTCAGCATGCATGTATGGGTAGGAATTATTCTTCCTGGGAGATTAACAGGAGCATTCTACTCCAATTTTTTAAGAGAACGTTTAGATGAGTGGTTGGAAGAGGTTACACTTGATGTCATTGTTTGCATGAGGTTTATGCACGACAGTGCTCCATCTCAATTTAGCCAGGTTGCTAGTATCTTCATGGATTACTGATTCCCTAAAAATGAAATTCCCTAATAACAGCCCAGGTCCAAATTTTCTGAATTAATAACATTCAATTATAATGGAATTTTAATCTATGTATGGGCATGCATGCACACACACACACAGGTGCTCACAATTGGACAGATACGTATTTGCACAGAAAAAAAAAATAGTTTTAAAAAAAACTTAGATAAATTCAATATTAACAAAACTAGAGAAAGGTCTAATGCACAGAAGAGAACGAATCTTTGCATAATTTTATTACCTTTTACACATTAAATAAATTGCACAGACTTCATGAACACCTCCAACCTAAAGCTTTAGAATTTATAAAAGAATAACACTTACTTCATTCATAAGACAATTGCCACATGATGTGTAGGAGCCCATAAAACTTTCAGTGGTGAACCTATGTATAAAATAATAATTCATATTGAAATAAACACCTAAACATTTATTCAAAAAACTTTCCTGTTAGGAAATTTCTAAATTCTAAAAAAAAAAAATTCATAAATTTTTACCTGCTATAGTAGGACAAGCTCCAAAAGAAGCTATGAATTTAATATCATAATTAATAGCTTACTCAATAATTATTTATAGCCAAGATTAAACAGGACAAGTTCAGATGTAATGATACCTTTATCTCTATTATTACAAGTTTTCAGGAATTAGTACTCTTTCATTATAGCTATCACAAAAATTCATATTAAGCTGAGAATAAAAATCTTGTGGAAAAGTGACCTCAAATATTTTAAACTTAAACAATAAAGTGAAAGCTACAATCTCTAAATGATATACAATGGTATGTTTTCTGTATTTAACCACAAAATCAGAAGTTGTTATAAACAACATATTGTTTTACAAGTGTCTAAAAGTGATGATATCAAATATTGGGAAAATGAAAAAATCTGAGCTCATGCAGTCACTGAATATCTTAATAAGAAAGGAATCATACAAGTATATATATAATAGGATACAACAAATACATGAGGCGATGATATTCCATCATATGCAACAGTAAAGAGACAGTATCTGAATTCATCACATCAGGAACTGCCTTGAAGAAGGTAAAAGGTTCAGTAGGCCTTCAACCGAAAGTGTCAATCAGATCAATTACACAATAACAAAAGAGATTCACCATCTGCTATATTGGCAATATCTATTAAAATGGTGCAGGAAAAACTGAAAGGCGTTCTGAGTGGTGTCCCAGGAATGAAGGTTTCTGTACTTGGGCCAAGGGGGTAGCACAGTGGTTCTAATCACCATCTTCCCCATATTGGGTGGAAAAGGTCCAGGTTTAAATCCTGTCAAAAAAGGAAGGAAATTTTATGGGCCTCTTTTACTCCATGGCTGAATTAGGTCTCAGGCATGGATTCAAGCCTTTTCACTCCAGAAACTCAGGTTTTTCATCCCTTGTGGTGGAGGTTGATAGCCTAAATAAGTTTAAGGCTCAGCTGGACAGGTATTTGGAACGAACAGAGGGGTGAAGTGGAAGTGGGTTTTTTTTTTTTTTTTTTGGCTGATGCTGCATAAGCTTGCTTTCTTGCATCAAATGCCTCTACTAATGCTAATGCTAATGCTAAAAACAGGAAAATTGACCAGAGAACACATACAATTTAATGGCTATAATATATACGCAGATGAATTACTTTTTGGGTGAAAAATATTTACTTAAAAATATTTATGAAACAGGCTCTTAACAGAACATCTCCTCAGCATTTTGAAGCAGATTCAAAGAATTTTTTGGTTACATCTGTCATGATGGATGAAACCTGAGTCCATTTATTCCGATCACAAGGAAAAAACACTCCATGCAACAGATGCACTCTCTGTCTTCCAACTCTAAAGAAGTTCATTCTTTAGGGATAAGAGCTAGCAAGGTGATATCAATTTTCTGGGATTGGAGATTTGCTGTTAGTGATTTATTTTGAAAAGAATCAGACTACCACAGGGATATTTATTTTTCACTTCAGGGAAAGTTATGCAACAATATCAAAGCTAAGTGGTGGTAAAGCTTACAAAAGGAACCATCTTTCACCTGGGTTTGTTTGTTATTTGGTTTTAAGGAGCATTAACAACTAAGGCCATATTGCTCCGGGAATATGGGGTGGTCATTCCCTTGACCTTTCTGCATCCTCCGTATTTGGTGGTGATGGGCTCGAACCCAGGTCTAATCAAGAAGCGTGTGCTACGCACTGCATCTTTCACCTGGACATCAACAGATAGTTGTAATGGAAACAATTCATAATTGTGAGTTTGAACTTCTGGAACACTAGTCTTATTCACCTAATTTAGCACCATTAAAATTGAACCACTTTCCTGAAATCTTATTTAGCTAGGATTAATTTTATTTTCACACAGATTCAAAATACAGCATGGCTATATTCCATAGCATTATGAAGGATTTGGATAAAACTTTTGAACATGGGATCAAAGTTTTGACGAAACGGTGGAAGAAGTGAATCCATAAGGAGAAAGATTAAAAATCTAGACCTACCCATATGAGTAATTATCTATTTTCAGCTCTTCATGAAACTTGGTTGCAACATGTGAACAGCAAGTATCACACTAGGCAGCTCACTGACACCAAGATGTAGTTTTTCCTCCATCCATTTATTATTAATTTTTTTGTTCAAAGTGCAAAACTCCATAAAGTGATGAAAACCTGTTATTTTCTTACAGCTTGTACAGAAAAATAAATGTATAGTAAAAAATATAGTATGTGCTAAAAAAGTTTAGGTCTGGATGGAGCAATTCTGCACACACTACCAAAAACATTAGAAAATTCTGTCCCAGAATACATTTTGTCACATGGTGACAAGAAAGAGTAAAACAGGCTGAACAGTATAGCCAAGCCTGTCAGTAACAGACATTTAAGGGTATGACTTTAAACATAGTAGTGACATTCCATAGCCAAATGAGCAGGTGCAAAGGTTGATGGCAGTTGCTAATGGGAAAAAGATATGCTGTGGTGCAATGAATTCTACTTCACTTTTTTCTAAAAGTGACAAATCAGTCCCTCCATAAAGTGATGGATCCTACATATAACATAGTGCATACCTATGGATAGAATCATGTTGTGACAGTGCTAATGGCTTTAGTGGGAAGTGTTCATTTTTACAGGAAAAATACAGTGTCAACATCAGAAGGATCACTGCACTTTCACCATGCCACTTTCTGAAGTGATTAAACCTTTTTCACCCTTCTTTTTTCAATATGCTGTTTGCCTGTACTGTCAAAAGCTGAATTAAGATTTCAAAGTTAAGTTATTACTTTTTAAATTTGTGGAGAACGAAAAAATAAAACCTTTAGTTATTTGCCCATTGCAAGTAAAATTCTGGAGTCTTGCTGCTAAGTATATTTGAACTATACTGCAAGTTACGAGAATGGATTATTACTACTGGGAATGAAAGTGTGAAGATAAAAAAAAAAAAAAAAATTTTTTTTAATTCTTTAGTGTTAATCTATTGATTCTTTAGTGTTAACTATGCTGTATTGATGGGTTAACACTTTTTATTTGAATTTCTGTTGAAGTTTATACGTTTAAGGTCCACTAAAGACTGAATTCTGATGAAATAGCATCTTAAAATTTATTTTTTGTTTATTAGTCATAAAAAAAACTGTATTTTGTAGTTTTTTTTTTTTGCTGGATCAGAATTTTATGATTATTCCATTAAATATGGAATAATTATGAGTTCTAGATCCTTCTAATATAATTTTCTATAAGTTTACCCAATGTAAATTTGCTGACAATGAAATGCCAACTTATAGACCTGGGGGTCCAAAGTGAGGTCTACACATGGATTTCAGTTATTGAGGAAAATGTTTGATTTTGACATTAATAAAGAAGATAGGAATATTGGATTACTACTAATCCCTTCTGCAAAAAGGATGATAATGTGAGTAAAAAAAGACTGTTGAAGTTTGCTAGGCATAATAAGACTTCTTGTATTTGGATATAGTATCCAACTATTCTTTTGAAGAAGTTTCGCAAATAATGGTTAATAGATTAGTAGGAGCAAATGATGCAAGAAAGCAAGATTATACAGCATCAGCCAATTTAAAATAAGAAAAGAAAAACCTTACAACACCTGTCCATCCTCTCTAATAATTCCTCTAGTTCTAACTTAAATTTATTCAATCTGCCCACTTCCACATTGCCAGATGATAATTTGTTCTAACAATAAATTAACCACTGACTAAAAGCAAATTTCCATATATCTTCCTGCAACCAACCTTCTTCGATTTAAATTTATGTCCCTGCTTTATTAGCAAGAGTAAAGATGCCATCAGCATTTAACTTAACCATCACAGCCTTTCAACAGTCAAATTTTCTTGCAGGTGCCAAGTTTCCAGATTTTGCAATTTGCAGAACCGAAGTTGTTATCAGAAAAAGCACCCTTCTGTTCCCTCACTGTAAGTAAGTTGCTCTTCTCTGCACCTGTTCTAATACGTCCAAGAAGTGATGGATGAACAACATCCTTCCTAGAATAAGGCTTCCAGGTCTGTATAAAGTATCTCAAAGTACTCTAGGTCGACTAACTGCTGCCTTATACAGTGGAATACAGTAAACCCCCGCTATTCGCGGTATCTGTATTCGCGGTCGCCGATTTAATATAAAATGAAACCTAAAAATTTGTGAATTTTAAAGCGCCGTGAATATTTTCCGCCATAAAAAAACATGGGCGTGGCTAAAATTATCTTTCCCGGTCAAAACAGCGCTCAGTGGGTGGGGGGAGAGGGGTGACAAAATCGCGAGCGTGGATGTTTCTCGCTAATCCTTGTTCAGTATGCGTTATGCGTTTGTCATGGAAGGTTTCGTCGTTTGCTTTTAATTTATATGCTTATAAATTGAATAAATTTATCAATTTATAAGCTTACAAAAATGATGAATCTACCGTTTTGCAGTGTAAAACAGACTTTTTCGAGTGTGTTAACGGAAGAAAGTGACTATTGTGGACAAGTTCTTTCTAACCCCTACAAAAATATGGCTACGAATAAAAAGAGAAATGTGAAAATATCAAAGAAGGTGATGACATTAGCGAATAAAATTGAGTTATTAGACAAAATTTCTAATGGTGAAAGTGTCTCCTCAGTGGCAAAACATTATAAAATCAATGAGTCAACCGTACGTTCAATCAAGAAATCGGAAGAAAAAATCCGCCATAGTGTCCGTGAAAAACGCGCTAATTGTTTCAAAAATTTGCTCTGTAACTCGTGATGTTAAATTAGAAAAAATGGAAAAGGCCTTAAATCTGTGGATAGAAGACCGAACTCAAAATAAAATTCCGTTAAGTTCACTTATCATTCGTGAAAAGGCAAAACTCCTTTATCAACACTTTAGCGAAACTGGTGAAATTTAACACTTTAGCGAAACTGGTGATAGCACTGGCGGGATGTTTTTTTTGCTAGCAAGCAAAGGCGCTGGTTTGAAAGATTTGTTTGAAATTTCTAATAAATATTACATTTAATATTAAATTGTTTCTTATTTTCTTTTCAATGCCATATGCTTGCATTTCACTATGTACTGTCTATGTACATAGTCATATTATGAAGGTACATAGACAAAATTTTAGACTAGTTTTTCTTATATATTTCATACTTTGGAACGGAACCCCTTTATTACTATGGGAGCCATAGCTCAGTATTCGCGTTTTCGGTATTCGCGACATTTCTCAGGAACGTAACCCCCGCGAATAGTGGGGGTTTACTGTAATTACCTCCTTATTGTTGCTGGCAAGATTCCTGTATATCATTAACAAAACCCCCATGAGCTGTCCTAGCTGCACTGCTCAGAGGACTTTGTTTCTGACTGCCAACCATCCCCAAGTAGTTTTCATTCTCCACTACCCTCAGTGTGGTACCATA
This sequence comes from Mastigoproctus giganteus, assembly GCF_048544385.1. Lineage (NCBI taxonomy): Eukaryota > Metazoa > Arthropoda > Arachnida > Uropygi > Thelyphonidae > Mastigoproctus > Mastigoproctus giganteus. Next base: position 206,779,901 of record NC_143579.1, read on the forward strand.
AAGTTGGCATGTTATTCTGAGATTACTGCTAACCATATGCAGTACCTTCCATTTGTCAGTGTTAAAACTCCAATTCTTCAAATAGGCCTCAAGAGTTAGGAAAATAACCACTTGCAATAACTGTAATGGATACACCAACGCGTATATATGACACAGAGTTTAATAAAATAAATTAAACAAAGGAAAAAAATTGTATATTTAATATAAAAATGAAATACACTGATTAAAGGTATAGAATTAAAATCAATAAACAATAACAGATAAAATTAAAAAATACATGAATATTACAGAGTTAAAAGCAATAAAAACAACACCGAAGCTTTCAAAGGTGACTACCTCCTTTGTCAAAAAATAGAACTTTACAGCCATGGTACATCCTTAAATAACACCGGCAGGATCATGATTCTTGGTACATATTACTGGAGGAGCATGAAAATTGTCCTCCATGCATGGAGACAGGATATGGCCTACGAGCGTACCAGGTGGAACCATTCATCTGGTCTAAAGTTCACATTCTCGAAGAGAGGATAAATATGGACTTCCCCATCTGTATTAATGATGTTATATTCCAAACAACAAATTCATAAGCTGTTGAGCCATTTCTGGTGCCAATATCTGTGGAAACGATCAAAAATAATTGCATCATCTGGAGAAATTTTATGACCTTCTTCCCAGTAAGGGAGGAAGATTAAAGTATTACACACTCTGATGATCCCAACTAAATGGGGTAGGAGGTTATCCATGTATTGGATAACCTCCTACCCCATTTTGCAGCTCCGGTGAACGCTAAGCTTTTATTCTTATTTAGCCGTTTTATTGACTTAACTGTTATATTAAATTATTTTCTATAAGTAGCTTTATAGTCCTAGTCAAGCTCCTTGGTTTATTTTGAATTCAGATATAGTGATTTTGAAAGTTAATACTTAGTATTTAGATATAGCGGTTTTGAAAGTTAATACAGGAAACCCTTGATTAATGCGGTTTTGAACAATGCGGTTTTAATTAGCGCGCAAAATTTTTTTGATACTATCCCCTTAATATATGCGTTATCAAATTTGATTAGTGCGCTGTTTTTTTCTTGCGGTGCTTGGCAACTCACAACGGCGCCTAAAGTGGCAAATACGTGACACGCACTCACCAGGGTCTTCTAACTTAAATGAATGGGAATCGACTCCAAAATGCTCGACAGCAGCACCCCATACCACTCTGAAATTGAAATTTGCTCTGGTAACTCATATTCTTTTATTCTTTTATTATTAATATTAAACTTCTTTAATATTATGATATTAAAGAAGCAGTTGAGAACATACACAAATCGTGGGAAGAAATGACGAACAGCTGCATGAGAGCTGTCTGGCAGAATCTTTTGCCTGAATGCGCAAATGATTTTTGCAGTTTCATTAATCCTGTCAACAAAGTTATTGATGAAATTACTACAATTGGAAAAGACCTCGGCTTTGAGGAAGTAGATTCAGAAAACGTTAGAGAATTATTGGAATCGCATTCAAAAGACTTAAGTAACGACGATCTTGAAATTGAGCATCAACATGCATACGAGGAAGAAGGCGAAAATGAAGCAGAAGAAAAGCAATTTGCTCCCAAAGAAATTTCATTCAAAAAACTTGAACTGTTCAATACACTTTAAAAAGCAAAAGAACTCATACTAGAGATTGATCCAGATGCAGAGAGAAGCATGAACGTTCGTTGAGGGTTAGATAAGCAAATTGATTGTTATCGCAAAATCATGGAGGAAAGAAAGAAAGCTACCACTGTTCAATCGAAGTTAGATAAGTTTTTTTTTGCAAAAAATAAAATTTAAATCATACTATCTTTTTTTAAATTTATTCCTTAATAATTTAAGAACTATGCAGTGCATTATAGGTACGTATTGAGTAAGAAAAAATACATTTTTACAATTTCATAATTTTCAAGGATTCATTATAATTATTCCCATTGTTTCTTAAGTTTGATTAGTGGGGTTTTAATATGTGCGGTATATTTCAAGGATTCATTAACCGCACTAATCAAGGGTTTCCTGTACTTGGTGTCTGTAGATTTTACTGTTCGTAACTTGCTGCCACTGTTATATGATATGGAATAGCATAACGCATATCGCGAAATTGTTAGCATAAGGTTTAACATAAAACTAGATAGCGAATACGTAGCACTGTATTAGAAATCTGTTAGCTTAGTACAGTATTATCAATTAATCAGTAAAATTTATTAACCTTATTAAATTTCATTGTTCATTAAATTGTACTTAAATCATGACCTAGACTAGAGTAGCAAAGCAGTATTCACAGGTTAGTGGGAGTGCCGTGGCTCAGGGGACAACTGAAGAGGACGATTATCCAACGCATCACAGTCTAAAAGTATAGTAAACACATTGCAGTCTAAAAGTATAGTAAATAAATTTGATGAATTTGAAGTGCTGGTCAAGACATCAAAGACAGATATTGTTAGGGTATCAGAGACATGGTGACACACAGGTATAAACAGCGCAGAATTGGAATTTGGGGGGGGCACAATGTGTACAGAAAGGATAGGAAGGGAGGAGGGAGTTATGCTGTGAGTTAAGAAACACAAAATCTAAGGAAGTGCATCCAGTTGGTTTGGTTTGGATTTTATTGGTGCATTAGCAACTAAGGCTATAATGCGCCAAGACCAGGTGCATCCAGTTGACATGGATGGACAGGGCAATGTTGAGTCAGTTTGGTGTGACATAAACACTGGGAAAGAGAAAATAAGAGTAGGAATGTGTTATAGGCCAAATAACTCTGATGAGTACAATGAACAATTGTGCAGAGAAATAGAGTGGACCAGTAAATCAGAATGTCTTGTAATAGAGGATTTTAGCTTTCCACATGTTGACTGGAACTTGTGGATTGGTCACTCGCATGCTAGCAAAACTTTTGTGAATTTATTGGAGGATTGTTTTCTACAGCAACATGTTTGCGGGGCAAGCAGAGGGAGTAATACTCTTCATCTGATTATCAGCAGTGATTATTCAAGCATTAAGAATTTGCAGATAAAGGAACCACTAGGTGACAGTGATCACAGTGTACTGTTGTGATTTACTCAAAGATGCAACTACCATCAAGGGTAAAGGGGAAGGTTTTTGTTTTCGGAAAGGTGACTACAGTGGTCTCAGAAGTTTTTAAATTCTAGACAGTGGGATCAACTGATGTTAAAAACAACGAATTCTAAATGGGAAGCCTTCAAGGAATTAGTCATGGAAGCTACTAGGCTTTTCATACCAACTAAGAAATACAGTTTAAGATTCAGACCTATATGGATGTCAGATGAACTAATGAGGCTCGTAGCACAGAATAAACATGCACGGGATGCATATAAATTATCAGATGACACAGAAGCCGGTGGCAGATATAAGCTAGTCTGTATTCAATTCGCAAAGGAGGCTAGGCAAATGAAGGCTGATTATGAGAAATCCTTGGCAAAGGATGCAAATAAAAACAACAAAGACTTCTTTACTTATGTTAACTCTAGAAGGAAGGAGATAAATCAGATTGATCCACTTTACGTTGGTGGTTCGACTTTTCATGATTCTGCTTAGATAGCTGACAAACTGAATGGGTATTTTGCATCTACATTCACACATCAGGAATTCTGTAAGGAAGGGGGGGGGGGGAAGACAGAAGGTTGCTAAACTCTAATAGGGAGGCTAAACGATTTTGTAATAACGAAGAGCAAGGTGGAGGAGAAACTGTTGAAATTAAACATAAAAAGACACATTGGGCAGATGGAATCTATCCAGTTATATTGAAGGAGGCAGCAAGGGAAGTTAGCAAACCCCTAGCCATAATTATGAGAGTATCTTTAGATTCACAGGAGATCCCTATGGACTGGAGAAGTGCAAATGTATACCCAATTCACAAAGGGGTTTCAAAGGGTGGTAGAAATAATTATAGACCTGTTAGTTTAACTTCCGGGGGAAAATAATGGAGCAACTGGTTAAAGAAGTTGTTTGTTTGTTGTTATTTGGTTTTTAGGAGCATTAGCAACTAGGGCCATATTGCTCCGGGAATATGCGGTGGTCATTCCCTGACATTCCCGCATCCTCCATATTTGGTGGCAATGGGCTCGAACCCTGGTCTAATCAAGAAGCGTGTGCTATGCACTGCTGCTCCTTCCCACCTGGCTACGGAGGCACCGGTTAAAAAAGTGATGCAGGATCACCTAGACAAGACTACATGGGTTTGTTAAGGGGAAGTCGTGTCTGACCAATTTGATTGGATACAATGATGTGGTCACAAAGGAACTGGATCCAAAAAAATAATTTTGATTTTATATACTTGGATTTCAGGAAAGCTTTTGATACTGTTGCACATGGAAGACTGCTGTACAAATTAGAGTGGTATGGCATTAAGGGAAAATTCTGCATGGATAAAGAGATGGTTGAGTGGGAGACCGTAGAGAGCAGTAATAAATGAACACTGCTCTACATGGACTAATGTTATTAGTGGAGTCCCCCAGGGTTCGGTGCTGGGCATTGTTGTTTGGTGTACAGTCAATCCTCGTATAGCACAATAGTTGTGTTCCTAGAAACCGTTGTGCAATATAAATAACAGGACCTATGGGAAAAATAGGGTTAGGTGCTGACCACCCAAGACTGAACACACATTTGTAACCAAAACATTACCAAACACAATAAATAATCGTAATAAAATACTTACGTATTTTATTACATAATAATTTATTACGTAATAAAATATTGCTAATGCTTTTGCTTCTATCGTAAGCAAACAAACTTGTTCTTTGTTTGATTTTCTATCCAAACAGATGACATGGATAAAGAGATGGTTGAGTGGGAGACCATAGACAGTGGTAATAAATGGACACTGCTCTACATGGACTAAGTGTTATTAGTGGAGTGCTCCAGGGTTCGGTGCTGGGCATTGTTATTTTGTGTACAGTCAATCCTCGTATAGTATGATAGTTGTGTTCCTAGAAACCCTCATGCAATATGAATAACAGGCCCTATGGGAAAAATTGGGTTAGGTGCCGACCACCCAAGATTGAACACACATTTTTAACCAAAACATTACCAAACACAATAAATAAAATACTTACATAATAAAATATTGCTAATGCTTTTGCTTCTATTGTAAGCAAACAAACTTGTTCTTTGTTTGATTTTCTATCCAAACAGATGACAGCGGTTTCATCTCTTCCAATTCTTTGTGTCTTGATCTAATGGATTTTGTTACACTTTGAGTTGTTCCTGCTATGAAAGTTGTTGTTTTTATTTTCTCTGCATTCTTTCTAATTCTCATTGCATCTAGTTGCTTTCTAATTCGTGTTGGCTCATTTAGGCCTGTAGCATGTGCAATATGACATGGTCTTTCATTTTGTTCAAAGTGTTTCGCAGTTTCATATTTTTTCTCTATCGACAGAGGCAGATTGGCCATAAGCCTTACCGGGGGGGAAACCGGTAAGGCTTATGGCCTCCAAAATCACACTAGTATGAGGCCTCTACAAATTTTTCCGGGTAAGAATTTTTGATCCAGTCTGCCTCTGTCTATCAATATTGCTTTTCTTTTTCTCTCTGAATCTGTAGTGTCTTCACTAGGACGCTTTCTTTTCACACCTTTTAAGTATTTTGCTCATTTTTAGGGAATAAAGCACAATTACAAAATTAAGAGGCACGCTTGATACACATAAACAAAGCTGAATGTATGTAGCAAGTGAATAAACAACACTGTAAAGGCAGACACACTATTAACACCTCACTAACTCACATTTTACTAAAGCACATTTCTGGCTGTTACTACCAGAAAAAAATAAAAACAATTTCTAGTTGCGTACCTGCTAGTGGAATCTGTTATAAATGGGTAGTAAACTCGATCTAATTGCATTTGCGATAATACTGATAGCCGGAATTGTGTAGGTTTTTTACGTTATGGTGAAATGTGTTTCCCCTTCACTGATATAAAAAACAAATACATTTTCAGAATCTTCTCTTCATTCTTATTGTGTTGCGTTCAGTTTTGCGGTGATTCTGCGTTCGACTGCCATTTCTTATAAACACAAAGGTGAATCGTGCATAAGCAAATTCGGTTCATGTTATACACGATATCGCTCCCCTATATATAAATTTTGTATGATTAAATTTGTGTGGTGTAAACACGTGTTATATGAGGATTAACTGTATTTATCAATGATATCGATGAAGGTACAGTATATCAGACTTAATGTTGAAGTTTGCAGATGATACAAAGGTTGGCAGGGTTGTTAATGACTGTAAAGACAGTAGGCTACTGCAATAGGATCTAGAAAAGTTAGGTAGATGGGTAGTGGCAACTGAAGTTTAACATTGACAAATGCAAAGTACTGCATATGGTAGCAGTAACACAAGAGAAATGTACCATCTGTGTGGTACTTCACTCAGGGAGGTGGAATATGAAAAAACTACCTGGGGGGTAACTGCGCAGTCAGATATGAAGTTCTCTGAACAGTGCAGACGGGCGGCCAGAGTAAGTCATGGAGTTTTGTCAATTATATACAGAAATTTTGCTAGCAGAGACAAGGAAGTGATTATCCCTTTGTATAAGGCAATGGTTGGGCCACACCTTGAGTACTGCATACAGGTCTGGAGGCTTCATTTTAGTAAGGATGCAGAGTTGCTAGAACGAGTACAGAGAAGGGCAACAAGATTGGTGAGAGGAACAAAGGGGTGCTCTTACCAAGAGAGGCTTAAGTTCTGCAAGTCACAGCATCTGGAAACTAGGCACCAGCGAGATGATCTGATTGAGGTGTATAAAGCCTTGAATGGTTTGAGAAGGCAAAACATTGATGGGATACTTCTGCTTGCTCAGATTAAGAACTTGAGGGGGCATAGATTCAAATTGAGGAAAAATAGTTGTAGAATAGATGTGCAGTTGTTTGCCTTTAGCCAGCAGGTAGTTGATTGCTGGAACAGACTTTCATTTGTTGTTGTGGAAGTTGACAGCTTAAATAAATTTAAGGCTGAACTAGAGAAACATTTGGAGTGACCAGTTGGGTGAAATGGGAAGGGTTTTTTTTTTTTTTTTTTGGTTGATGATATTGAAAAGCTTGCTTTCTTGCATCATATGCCTCAACTAATGCTAATGCTAAATAAGGTGGTTGTAAATATAATTTTTAATGGTGATATATCTTACAACACATAACAAAAACTTACAGTTTATATTCCAGAGACACCTAAATCCTAACATTGACTACTCTTAATTCCCAAAATACTTCTTCATTAATTCAATAATGGAAATGATGGTCACTTCCTCTAATAAGTCAATCAATAAAATATACAAAAACTAAATTTACCTTTAATTACAGCTTCATTAGTGAGTACATGTACTGATTGTGCAAATGATCTAGGAATATACCATTCCTTCTGAAGTCGCTGGACAGCTTGTAAGGCAGGATTCCACTCGTTTGGTCTTTAAATAATTAAATTTAATGGTTTAATAAGTAACATACTTTGAATTTTTATTAATAAAAAAAAAAAAAAAACTTTAAAAGTGACATCCATTCTACTTGATGCTACAATAAAATTTTAATACACAAGAAAACTTATATTCTTCCAAAAAAAAAAAAAAAAAAAAAAGTACATATGATTAAAATTAACAAAAACAAAACATTTTATTTTAAAATTAGTCTTAATGATGAGGGAATTAATCCATATGCTTTTTTTTTTCTGACATTTGAAACAAAAACATAAAAAAATTTGGAATTCACATATTCAGCAAACAGATTAAATTGGGTGATCACATTGGATTCCCATTTAACTAGCTTATAAATGGAACTGAAAGGCAAAAATATTACCCCATTTAAGCTGGACTAAAGTAGCAGAGATTATAGAATTACAGTCCGACCTCCATATGACGAAATCGATCGTTCGTTTGAAAAATTTGTTATACAGAAATTTCATTATAAATAAATAAGATGTTTTCAACAAAGAAAAATAATACTGTGAGTATTATTTAGTATTGTAAAAATAATATTCAGAAATACAGATATGGGAAATAATTCAGAAATACAGATATGGGAAATAAATCAGAAATAAGTGGGAATGAATTAATTTTCTAACATTTTAAAACAATTTTTTAATATCATATATTAAGAGATGACTACAGGTAGTTCTCGACTTTATGAGTTAATTCGTTCCTAGTGTGTGCTCGTAAAGCAAAAACTCATAAAGTGGGAATTTATTTCCCATAGACATAATGTTAAAAATAGGGATTACGTTCTCAACAATGAAATAAGTTAGCTAATTAGTTTATGTTTAAACAATGACTGATTTATTGAAAGAAATGAATGAGAAATTATTTACAACTTACAAATGTTAAAGAATGTTTATTCTTCATCCTCATCGACTAAATGCACACTCGTTGATAACTCATTGTTGGTTTGTTGCACAAGGAGTCGTCTTCTTCAGAAATGTTTCAAGAGGCGTTTGTTTCCAAGATTATCTTATCTTTTAATTATAAATTTCACTATTGTGTGCATAAGCAATTTTTAACGGCACACACACAAATTGCAATTAACACGATTTGTGCGGAGTAACAAGTTTACGAAGCTTAAAAAAAAAAACGGAATGAAGAGAAGATTCTGAAAATTTATTTGTTTTTTATACGATTGAAGATGTCATGGAAGAGGAAACACATTTCACCATAATAACGTAAAAAACCACACAATTCCAGCTATTGGCATTTTCGCAAATGCAAGCAGATCGAGTTTACTACCCGTTTATAATTGAATTTTAAGACCATCTATAAATTTTGAAACTAGAATAAGGGAGGTGAGAGAAGGTGCGGAAGGTAGGTGACTACAGAAAGTTAAGAACCCTTGCACCAGTGGTTAAAAACAACTTATGATGATTGTTTCATACCTTACTGGTCTCATATCACACAATGCGTGGCGTCTATTAGCAAACATGCTGAGCAGTGAATAATGTATTGAGTCTAAGTGAAGTACGGAAGGGCACAGTTCCAATTAACCATATGATAAAAGGTATGTTTATTTTTAACCCTTAATACTGGGCTATATTTTCTCTACATAGCAAATTACAATACACGTTGTGGGGTAATTATATTTCAAAACAGGCAACCTGAAAATTGTACGTATATATCTCTGTGTTCAATTTCTGTCTTGGGGACACTTCAGTCCCTCCAGTGAGAGAGATCAACTTCCACCCTTCAAAGTTTGGGTTTACACCCAATTAGCAAGTAGCTAATGAAGGGATGCATACAGTTTTCAAATTATTTCAGTGACTGTGTTGAAACAATCCTGAAAAAAGTGTAACTTTTAAAGTTTGTCCAATCAAAAATTAAATGGTTATGAGACAGCATAATAAAAATGCAACTTTTAAAAAAAAATTTAGAACAGAAAGAAATTGAAATACACAATATTTACTTAAAACGTAACTGCTTTGTTAAAGCTGAAAAAATTGACCATCCTCTAGTCATTATATGATTTTTCGCCATACTCAAGGTAATACAGGTATTGGTGGAACTTTCAAGAGGGACCAAGGACAATTATGAATGAAGCTGATCTATGGAAATTATACTAAGAAGTTTGCGAGAGTCAAATCAGAGATTGTCCAGTATGTTAAAGGTGACAAGAGCCTTCAGAAGATGACTCTGAAAATCATCTGGAATTTACTGAAGAGTTTCATGTAATGAAACTCTTCAATAAACTCCATGTTTAACAAGTGGCATAACAATGTTATGCCACTTGTTAAACAATTTCAATTTGCAATATAAGTATATAACTTATCACAGTTGCAATGTATGTATAGGTGTTGATATCATATAACTTTTCAATGACCTCTGCCTTTTTTGTTTAAATTAATACGTGTTTTGTTTAAACTGTCGTGGAAGTTGATAGCCTAAATAAGTTTAAGGCTCAGCTGGACAGGTATTTTGAATGAACAGAGGGGTGAAGTGGAAGTGGTTATTTTTAATTAATTTATTTATTTTTTTTGACTGATGCTGCATAAGCTTGCTTTCTTGCATCAAATGCCTCTACTAATGCTAATGCTAATACTTGGATCATTTACTACCTTATTACACACACACATACTCTGCCCTACCATTAATATCCAGACACCAGTCCATTGACAGTTGGTCACATCCTACCCAGGCACAAAGTATCAGACACAATTATAAATATGCTTATAGGCCTTTGAGAAAACAATAGTAAAACTGCGAATGTGAGATGCCACGGTCAACGGCATTCAAGACATCCAGGACAGAATGACAATAGCTTACAACATAAGCAATTGGTCTGTATGCAGCACACTTCAATGGCACTGCAGGTCCCTAGGTCAATGATTAATGATGTGATCTGCAAATGGAAAAGGAGTGGCACTGAAACCATCATGAAACAACTTGAAAAGCATCAAAGCTAATGGAACACAATAGGAGAGTCCTGCAAGTAATCATCTGCTTGGAATGCAGATTGGCATCGCAGCATGCACAGACTCTCAGAAGACTGGTTCACATGTCAGCGCCAGTTTGCAGGATGCTGCATGATATGGGTTACTGTGATCATCATGCAGCAATCCATCAGCCACTAATCACTCCAACCAATGCCAGATGCCATATAGGTCGGTGTAAGGCCTACTGTTTTTGGATCATGAACCAATGGCAAGTTGTGCTTTTGAGTGATGTTCAAGGCACAGTCTACTAGTCTGATGGTCGTTCCTGGGCATGGCAGATGTCTGGAGAAAGGTACCTGCTAGACTGTTATCATCCCAACAATGAAGTTCGGCAGAGGCAGTATGATGATCAGGACTGTTTTTCATGGTTTGGCATGGGACCATTGGTTGTTGTTTTTGGACAAAATCATGAATGCTGAGGTCTATCTATATGTCCTAGGCAATAATGTATCACCAATGTTGCGGCAGCATTCCGAGGAAGGCTCATAACTGTATCAGCAGAATAACACTCCATGTCATACTGCTCACATTGTGACGAACTGGTTTGAGGATATGAGCTGACAGGTTGGACTAGCTAGCCCAGAGCCCATCCTATAGAGACACCCAGTGATCCAATTTATCCTCTGGGATAAATTGGATCAATGGGTGTGTATGAATAGAGACCAACCAAAAAAAAACCCAGAACTAAACTGTTTGCTGCTTTGAAGGCTGAATGGTGGAAAATATCAGAGACTGCAGGGCATTATAAAGGCTCAAGGTTTTGGCACAAGTTATTAGTTTTCCTGTTAATAATGATTATTTGTAGATATGCAATTGTCTGGATTATTAATTAATGGTAGGGCAGTGTGTGTGTGTGTGTGTGTGTGTGTGTGTGTGTAATTAAAAAAAAATTTTTTTTTGGCTGCTACTAAACTTGCTTCCTTGAATTATTTTGTTAATACAGTCAGTCCTCGAATAGCATGATAGTTGTGTTCCTAGAAACCCTCGTGCAATGCAAAATTGTGCAATATAAGCAACAGGCCCTATGGGAAAAATAGGGTTAGGTGGCGACCACCCAAAATTGACCACCCACACATTTGTAACCAAAACATTACCAAACACAATAATAATCGTAATAAAATAAGTAAGTATTTTATTACGACTATTATGTAATAAAATATTACTAATGCTTTTGCTTCTATCGTAAGCAAACTGGTTTTTTGTTTGGTTTTCTATCCAAACAGATGACAGCCGTTCCATCTCTTCCAATTCTTTGTCTATGGATTTTATCTTTTGTCTTTGTCTAATGGATTTTAATTACACTTTGAGTTGTTCCTGTTATGAAAGTTGTTTTTATTTTCTCTGCATGATTTGTAATTCTCGGCGGTGCCTCATTTAGGTCTGTAAGCATGTGCAATATCACGTCTTTCATTTCGCTCAAAGCGTTTCACAATTTCATATTTTTTCTCTATCGGCAGAGGCGGACCGGCCATAAGCCTTACTGGGGAAACCCCGGTGGGCCGGAGGCCACTGTGATTTTGGCCATAAACCATAGTATGAGGCCACTATAAATTTTCCCGGGTAAGAATTTTTGACTCAGTCCGCCTCTGTTTATCGATATTGCTTTTCTTTTCTCTCTGAATCTGCAGTGTCTTCACCAGGACGCTTCCTTTTCACACCTTTTAAGTATTTTACTCATTTTTAGGGAATAAAGCACAATTACAAAACGAGGAGGCACGCTTGATACACATAAACAAAGCTGGGTGCGTGTAGCAACTGAAAATACAACACCGTAAAGGCAGAGATACACTATTAACACTTCACATTTTACTAAAGCACATTTCTAGGGGGTTACTACCATAAAACAATAAAAACAATTTCCAGTTGCGTTTCTGCTAGTGGAATCTGTTATAAACTGGTAGTAAACTCGATCTAATTGCATTTGCGATTATACCGATAGCTGGAATTGTGTTGGTTTTTATGTTATTATGGTGAAACGTGTTTCCCCTTCACTGATATAAAAAACATAAATACATTTTCAGAACCTTCTCTTCATTCCTATCGTGTTGAGTTCGGTTGGGATGATTCTGCGTTCCACTGCCATTTCTTGAAAACACAAAGGCGAATCGTGCATAAGTGAATTTGGTTCGTGTTATATAAGATATAGTTCCTCTATTTATAAATCGTGTATGATCGAATTCGTGTAGTGTAAACACGTGTTATACGAGGACTCACTGTACACATATTAACCATATTCCCGTCCGCTGGGGCACATTCCAGCCCCAACAGGGTTCAGCAAGTTAATTCTATAATTTTTACTCTAATTACAGAGCTGAAACTCGGTATAGTTGGAGCCAGAACTGTTTTCTTGAATTTTCCCACTTAAATTTTCAAAACCTTCTATTGAATTTCACGCAAATGACAAAAATGTGACATCAAGTATGCATTTTTTTTTAGGCCTTTCCAATTAATATTTTTACGCCCACCCTAACCAGCCTAGAGCTTATGAAACCTGACACTTGATTCGTTTCTTGGTGTAAAGTGCGCGAATTTCTTTTTACAGAGAGTAGCAGTTCTGATAAACAACTCCGCCTGAATACGAGCGAAGCGTGGGAATTATATATCACGTGACCTCACCAACCGTACAGCTACATCGAGATGGGAAGGGAGAAGTGTAAATAAACAAAAGACGAACAGGAGCTACTGTTTTTGACATAAGAAGCAATAAAGCGATACAGTAGCAATAACAGTTTATGAAAGGTGAACAGATTGTATTTCCTATCTTCAATGTGTATTGCTCCTACGAACAGAAGATCAAGGAAATTCATCTGTTGGAAATGGGAAAAACTGGTGTAAAACTGATAACACTGCAATGCGCATTTGATAAAAAAAAAATTTTGCTTTATTGTAATTGTTTTTAGTAAACATTATTGGAACAGCAGTTTCCTGGGTTTGATCTTCTAACCATATTTCGAGAAAATATTTCTATTTATAGCTGCGTTATAAACTTCGAAAACTGGTGCATCAAAAAAAAAAAAAAAAATCATCCGCTATGAATTTCGTTCTTTCTTGAAATGTGTATTGTTCACAAAACTGCAATATTTCTAACAATACAAAGCTAACAGATTACGACTAACAGCTGCTCAAAAAGTATTCTTAGAAGATATTTGCTTGTTACGCTTTGATGTCACTGCAAAGGGAGAAATTCTGTTTTAGTTCAGAAGCCGAATAAATTCACTATCCACGGTCATAAAGCTGTTCTGAGCTGCAATAAACAGATAAACTCCGCTGACAAATAGACTTACTCCCCATCACTTTTATTGTTTTACTGTGGTTTTTGGCAGATGAGTCGGTGACTGCTAAATGCAGTGCGGTTTCTTGTATTCTCTCTCTCTCTCTCTCTCTCTCTCTCTCTCTCTCTATTTCGGGATCTCTGACCGTGTGGTCATCACAGAATATAAACAGAAAATTTGTTTGTCGGAATGCTGCCCATCAATTATCAAATCTTTTACCGACCTTCTAATGCATGTTGTGTTCAAATAATCCACTTTGCGAAATTCGAAAATGCTACATCAGTTAGGAGCACAAACGGTTTCCCCCAACACATTGAATTACTTTATAGATATAATAATGATTTTACTGACTGGAAGAAAGTGTCCACAATAAAACAATTGTACAAGGCGAAAACATGCGGTCACTCAAAGGATAAGCAATACAGCAATGTTTGAAATTTATAATGCAGTTCACTAGCTAATATTTCCAGAGGAATTATTCTGGATTTTTTATCAAATGAGCACCAGACCAAAATCGGACTAATTAGTACTTCCGCATCCTAGGATGAACTGACTAATTAGAACTCCAGCATCTGTGATGAAACGTCATGCACACCGATATCGTTTGCTACAGCAATAATATAAAGAAACGAAGCAAAATATTGTAACAGAGCTATAAAGCAAAATAATGTTAGAAAGTAAAAATGCAAAATATTGTTCTCTAAAACAATTGCAGTTTCGCCATCCTAGGATGAAGCTGACTTAGAGCTGCAATGCTATTTTTTTTTTTATTTTTTTTTTATTTTTACGCGTGTGTTTGTATGGGCGGCTCCTAGAACAAAAGTTCATCTCCACCTCGTTGCTCTGTTCAGTTTTTACGCACTGTCAAGGTAAGGCCAGTGTGCGTTGTGTCGTGCAAAAAAAAAAAAAAAAATTCACCCCGCTTAGGAATATCCCATGTTGGACGAAGACAGATGAAAAGGAAGGCGAGAGAGAGAGAGAGAGAGAGAGAGAGAGAGAGAGAGAGAGAGAGAGAGAGAGAGAGAGAGAGAGAGAGAGAGAGAGAGAGAGAGAGAGAGAAGTTTTTCATCCCGCACGGGAGAAAGTAACAGGAAAGAAAAACTGTGTTTGTAAGCTTATGTGTGTGTGTGTGTTCTGTTTTGGCATTTTGGCTACCTGGAAGCAGTCATCACCTGGATGACTGCCTCCAGGTACTTGTCCCTAGCAGGAGGGCAAAGCCTTCCCTACTATCTGCACGCCCTCCTCCCTGGGGAAACGAGTTTCCCAGAGAGGAAAGAAAAACTTGTATAAGATGAAGAGAGGGAAGGAGAAAAGAGGAGAACTATCCTGGCCCAGGAAAGCCCCAATCCAAGATCGATTGCTAGAACAACACAAGAAAAAAAAAAAATTTTTTTTTAAATAATAAAATAAATAAATAATAATAATAAATAAAAAAAAAATGAAAGTTAGCTCTCTGGACCTTTGACAATCTCTTGGCCTTCTCCCCACCAAAAGGGTATTTTTTTTATCTCTCCCTCTCTCTCTCTCTCTCTCTCTCTCTCTCTCTCTCTCTCTCTCTCTCTCTCTCTCTCTCTCTCTCTCCCCCCCTCCCTCTAGGGTCGGACTAGAAAGGGTGGACTTCCTCTCCTAAGGAGTTTTTTTCCCTCAAGTGAAAGAAGGGAATTGGAAATTTCATGAAAATGAACCCTGTTTTTCTTCATTCGGTGAACGGCTATTCTGTCAGCGCAAGAGAAGTGAAATTACATTTGCAGCTCAGAATGGAATTCAAGCATTGAAACACATGACATTTTATGGTGAATTTTTCGGGCGTTGTGTGATAATGAAAATTCAATTTTTCTCTGGAAACTGATGGTATCAAATGCATATCAAGGAAATATTGAAGTATTCAATAACAATTACTTACAATTTCCCAATCCCTCACTATGAGTAACAGATTGTTCTCACAATCTGTTACTAGCTGCGCATTTTTTTTTTTTTTTTTTTCCGTTTGTACACCAGGTGAGATGCATGTAAAGTTCCTTCGATATCAGTTTTCGAAGTTTGTAATGCAGCTATGAATAGAAATATTTTCTTGAAATTTCGTAAGAAGATCAAATATACATCCATGAAACTGCTGTTCCGATTTAGTCCTCTAGAAACAATTACAATAAAGTGAACTTTTTTTTTTTTTTTTTTTTTAATGAAATGGCATTGTAATGATCAGTTTTACGACAGTTTTTTTTTTCTTTTGTTTTCTTCCCGTTTCCAGTATAGCTTCCAATAGATGAATTTCCTTGATTTTTTGTCAGTAGATAATACATATTGAAGAAAGGAAATGCAATATTTTAGATTTTTAAGACCAATTCGTTGCAATTCTTTTGTACAACAATTACGAAAAGCAATAAAGCAACTGTTGTGAGTGAGCCATGCAAATTAGTGTTTGCAAGTAATGATGCTCAACTGTTTGTTTTCCACGAAATTTGTTTACAGTTTCATTTTCTCCTTGGATCACCTTGGTAACGCTAATGACGTAAGCTTGACCAGTCAATTATCTCTCTGCGTGTGTTGATTCATTTTAGCCAGAGGCGCCGAGCTGATGCGCAAATTTTTGAACTAATGCTGTAACGCGTTTTATTTTCAAAGCTTGGATCTTGTTTTGCCGACATCAAAATTTAATAAATTGAAATGTTATCGTACATTTTTGCTGTTTTAGAGTGAATTAATAGTTTTTGCTGAGCGCTAAAGGTAGGAAATCAAAGAATATGCTTCTGTTTATGTATATTGAGAGTTTCAATTTTGTAAATTGAGTAGAAATTATGGAACTTATTAGTTTTCTTCAGGGGGAGCAACTTTCGAGTTAGGGTTAAAAATTAGACAAAAACAGGCGGACTTAGACCGGGTTAATACAGTGGGGGACCCAACATTAGATGGCAATTTGTTCCACAAAACCCATCGTATGTTGAAAATATTGTAAGCTGAAACCAATAATACACTGATATCCTGAAATTCATTCTAAACTCTTGACAGGCTACCCCAACAAAACAAAAAATAGGTATTTCTTAATGTTATACAGTAGAGCGTCAGTTATCCGGTATAATTAATGTCAGAACTCTGCTGGATAGCCAAGTTTTCCGGATAATTTTTCCAGTAAGATTAAATAAATTTAATCTTATCTTACGATTAAATTAAATAATTAAGATTAATTAAATAAAAAAAAATTATAAACCAATCTCGGAAAACAGAAGGTTTTTTCGACGAGCACGGACAATCTGTGCTTCCCAGTGGCATTTGCACACAAAGCAATTGTAACTCACTCTTTTCTCATCTTAAAACTTGGTGCAGGCATTTCTCTTTTAGTGGCTAGGGTTTTTCTCAGTAATTCTTTCCATAATAAGCCATCGTACGTTGAAATACATTATAAATGTTTTCTTTCTCATAATTTGCTATAACTGAAGAAAACTTACTTTTAAAGGACACCGCTGCCGATTTGTCTGCAGAAAGTTTCTTGCCTTCAATATCTAGTTCACGTATACTGTATCTCAGTTTTCAGCCAACCTGTGCTTGCCTTAACATCTTCATTAACCCTTAACTTTTGATTAAAATCTAATGCTTTTTCACAATAATAATATTGTAAGTTATACAATAATGTATTATTGTATAACTTATAGTTAATAAACATTGTATAACATAAGAGGAATAAACTGAATAAGTTCCTTGTATGTTATTATTATTATGAAAGAAATACTCATCTTAACTGGCTAAAAATGTTCTCTTAAAGCCACCATTGTGGTGGCTTCAGATCTTGATCAGAAGGTTCCAAATAGCTCATTTTTTGTAATTTCTTCAAGATATCAGAAAATAGGATTTATGGAGCATATGATAAAGAGAAATAAATAAATGTATGAATGTTGGTTTCAGACTGATAATTTGTAAACCCACATATAAAAACACGAGGAAGTGGCAAGGAGCTACTACTGACAATGTAAAATTTATTTTTTTACACTGTCATGCGAAGGCAATCATACATGGGTGGCACTGATCAGACTGCATTAACCTCTAATGCTACAGGATAATTTATTTTGTTTTAAGAAATAAGTTGAAATTGATGTAATTTGTTGATGGTAACAAACAAAAAAAAAAAAAAAAAAAAGAACGCAAAAAAAAAAAAAAAAAAAAAAAAAAACAAATAAAGATTTCATATTTCCTCACCGTTTATGCCGTCTTTCACATGGATCACATTCCTTAAGTTCTTCTGTATCAATTACACAATACATTCCTAAAAATTAATAAATAAAATTATATGGTTCTGTTTTTTTTTCTCAATGAAAATGAAATATAAGATTGTAAAATATGTTAACTTTTAACAATTGAAATAATTCATATAACAACTTATAAGAAAAATATTTACTTATTTTTTCTTAAAAAGGAATACAGAAACACATTTGCCAATTCTTGACTGTTGAAAATGAAAGATGGGAGATTTTTTAAAATCGAGACTTTGAACTTGAAATTAAAATTTCACTGGCAACAAATGCCATTGTTATTAAAATATAGCCCCAGAACTGTTTTCCAGTAGAGTATGCTTTCAAAAAATAGATTATCTGGGAAAAGGAAGTAAGCAAATCCTTGGTCATAATTACGAGAACTTCCTTGAACTCAGGGGAGGTTCCTATGGACTGGAAATTTGCAAATGTGTCCCCAATTCACAAAGGGGGATCAAATGGTGACACCACTAATTACAGACCTGTTAGTTTAACTTCTGTTCTGGGAAAATTAATGGAGTCTCTGGTTAAAGAAGTAATGGAGGGCCATCTAGAAAAGACTGCAGTTATGTTTCAGACACAACATGGGTTTGTTAAGGGAAAGTCTTGTCCGACCAATTTGATTGGATACCATGATCTGGTCACAAAGGAACAGGATGCAAAAAATAATTTTGATATCATACCATATCATATCATATACTTGGATTTTAGGAAAATTTTTGATATTGTTGCACGTGGAAGACTACTGTACAAATTGGAGCAGTATGGTATTAAGGGCAAATTGCTGCTTTGGATAAAGGGATGGTTGGTGGGAGAGGACAGAGAATGATAATCAATGGATGCTCCTCTTCATAGACTAATGTTATTAGTGGAGTGCCCGACGGCTTGGTGTTGGGCCCATTGTTGTTTTCCGTATTTATCAATGATACTGATGAAGGTATATCAGGTTTAATATCCAAGTTTGCAGACAATACGAAGATTGGTAAGGTTGTTAATGACACTAATAACAGTATCCTACTGCAACAGGATCTAGAAAAGTTAGGTATATGGGTGAGAAATGGCAACTGAAGTTTAACATTGACAAATGTCAAGTACTGTATATGAGTAGCAGTAACCCCAGAGTAACATATCAACTGTGTGGTACTATACTCAGGGTAGTGGAAAATGAAAATGACCTGGGGGTAATTGTGCAGTCAGATATGAAGTTTTCTGAGCAGTGCAGACAATCTGCAAGAGTAGCTCATAGTGTCATGTCAATGATATAGGGGAATTTTTCTAGCAGGGATAAGGAAGTGATTATCCTCTTGTATAAGGCAAGGCCAGGCCACACCTTGAGTCTTATCTTAAAATGGAGGCCCCATTTTAAGAAGGATGTAGAGCTGCTGGAAAGAGAAGGGCAACAGGATTAGCGAATGGATCAAAGGGTTGCTCTTACGAAGAAAGGCTTAAGTTCTGCAAACTGCAGCGTCTGGAGACTGGGCACCTGTGAGGTGATCTAATTAAGGTGTATAAGGCCTTGAACGGTTTGAGCAAGCTCAATGCTGATGGGATTGTTTCTCTTGCTCATATTACGAACCTGAGGGGGCATAAATTCAAATTGAGGAAAGACAGTTGTAGAATAGATATGCGGAAATTTGCTTTTAGACAGTGGGTGGTTGATTGCTGGAACAAACTTCCATCTGTCGTGGAAGTTGACAGCTTAAATAAATTCAAGGCAAAACTAGACAAACATTTGGAGTGAATGGATGGGTGGAATTTTCGGTTTCGTAGAAAAATGACACTGCAGTTTACTCGGCACCATTGATTCATTCGACAATTTTAAACCACATACCACACACATAAAGGTTGAGGACAATCTTGGGTACCCGTATACGAAAATCCCATTGCCAAATAATCATCATTATATTTATGACAACGTTTTCTTCTATTTTGATATTGATGGTTGCTCGTTTTTGCCATTTTCTCCTAGCTCGTTATTATCAAGTTTCCTCTTCTGATTTTCTTTCACTAAATATTTAATAATAATTTGCAAAAAAAAAAATAAAGTTACTTCTAGAAACCAATACAGTTAATTACAAACACCTGTTCTACATAAATTAACTGAATATAATGTTTTAGAGATAAAAACATAAAGGAAATTTCTTACTATACTGCTTACAAATTGCACTTAATTCGTAGTCCACTTTATGCACATATAAGCAACTGCAAAATGAACTGCTCTAGGTGGTACATGAGTTTCATCTACAATGCCACTTGCTTAGTGGAAGCCTGAAATAGTCAAAAGGGTTTGGAATTTAGAGCAAAGTTTGAACTCCAAATGGTCTTCTCTGTTCAGGAGATGTTATCTCAGGCACCATATAAAGTCCATAATCCCTTATATTTTGAAGATAAAACTTTTAATTTTTTATGATTTTTGTCCACAGCTAAAGGAATTATATGAGGAAGATATCCTGTACTTGGCAAAATAATATCAGTAGTAATATTCGTAGTTATTAGTAGTAGTCACAAACTATGCAAGAAAGCAAACTTATATCAGACAAAAAAACACCCAACACTTTCCAATTCATCTGTCCATCCTCTCTTACAGTTAATCTAGTTCTTCCTTGAATTTATTCGAACTTCCCACCTCTACAACACCAGATGGAAATTTCTTCCAACAATGAACCATCCTCTGGCTAAAGGAAATTTTCTGCACTTCTGATCTGCAACCATCCATCCTCAATTTGAATTTATGCCTCCTCATGTGAGTAGTCTGAGCAAGAGGAAGGATTCCATGAGCACCGAGCTAATTCAATCTATTCAAGGCCTTAAATAAACACCTCAACTGGATCTCCTTGCAGCTGCCTAGTCTCCAAATGCTGCAATTTGCAAGGCCTAACCATTGCCTTATACTCATATTATTATAATTAGCCGTATGGTGCAAGGAAGCCTTGAGTCTTTTGCTGCACCAGTCAAAAAAAAAAAAAAAATTTCTGTTACTCTGTGAGAGAGAGAGAGAGAGAGAGAGAGAGAGAGAGTCAGAGAGAGAGAGAGAGAGTGTCAGAAATAGAAGGGAATCACCAAGAAGAGAAAAATGATGATATCCAGCTAAGGAACCTGGATGTGCCAAGCCCATACTCACCAGATGTGAGCCCTTGGGGGTATCATAATGCTAAAGGCAGATCAGAGACAAATACACACACAAAGGTTTCAACTGAATCTATTTTATAACTAAAGAGTTCAAGAGAAAAGAACCACTTAGTATATATTTGTATATATCCTTGACATAAATATAAAAATGGATATATTAGAAATACACTTTTATTACCTGTGTCTATATTCCATTCAAATTTGAAACCTGTCTGAAAAAGACGCCGCTCTGCACTTCTGTAAGATAATATAAACTATTTTAAAACAGTGTCCTTAAAGACAGTAATAGAATTTGAAATCAAAGTAAAATAATCTGTTTTAATTTATTTCACCCAATGCACATTGCCAGTGAGTACAAAAATAAAATCATTACTAATAAATAAAGGTAAAAAACACATTTCACGTTACTTGCACTGCAAGTAACAAATGAATTCTAACAAATGAAAGGGGCATTATTTGCTTAGAATTCTAAAACTAAACTTCAACATCACAATTATTAGGTTCACATCAAATTCAGTTGATATTCATATTTTGTAAATATAACTAGCAATTAAGTGAAAGCAAACGTGTTCCATATATTTGGAGCATATATAGTTTAACAACAGCTAGTTTGTTGGTTGGTTGTTTTAAAATTTCCTGGCACATGGACTACTTTGGTTGTAGTGTATGGGTTCATATGGTAGGAGATGTAATCTTATTTTGTATTATGTCTGAACCAGTGTGTTTTATGGATTAATTTGCATACTGAGTAGGTTGAAAAATCTGAAATGACTTATAATGACTTCTGAAATGACTTTTGAAATTGGTTAACTACAACTTTGAAGCCTTTAAGAATGGCACCAGTCTAAGATGTCAACTGAACCCTGACTTCGCCAAACAAATAGCAAGCGGTGAACCCAACCTATCAGAGAGAACTAACTTCAGCAATTATTTGAGCGAGGTGTTTTCTAATAAAATCATTTGGTATTCATTATCAGTTTCAAATACTGTCTTAATGTTTAGAACCTTCTACTAGAAACTTCACCATACATACATACACTATACTTATACCATATGTGTAATTCAAGCCTCTTTGCTGTGTAGATTAAAAAAATATTTAAATGGTTTTTATTTATTAAAAAAAAATTGTGTTTTATTTCAAATTTATAATCAGAATAGATAATAAGTTGCACAAATACAGATTTTACTTAATCTGCATTTCAAGGATTAAGATGCAACATAGCAGCTACTACTATTATTATTATAGTTACCAGTTCCTATATGATGTCCTTAAGAACTTGTACAAGACTATTCCAAATATACACCAAAGTGAACACATCTAGTGCATATTTACAAATTTCAATGGTTAGAATAAGCAGGTTGACAGTACAAAAATGTGAGATAAGAGAAACTATAATTTACATAATAAATATTAACTAACATTAAAAATTAGTCTTAAAATTTGTAAATTACTATTCCATATCTCCTTTTTAATGTTAAAATTTATAAATTTAACATTAAACAGATAAATATGGGAATGTTACAATGTAATTTAAATTTAATATCACTAGGTTATAGCATACACATTCCTCATGGCAATGCCATGATGTTACATATAACAAGTAATTGTTTTACAGTGCTAAAATTAGGCTGAAATCAGCTAAAACAGCCTCGTATCCATCGAGGTCTGGATGCTGTTTGTTTGTTTGTTTGTTATTTGGTTTTTAGGAGCATTAGCAACTAAGGCCATATTGCTCCGGGAATATGCGGTGGTCATTCCCTGACCTTTCCGCATCCTCCGTATTTAGTGGTGAAGGGCTCGAACCCAGAGTCTAATCAAGAAGTGTGTGCTACGCACTGCTGCTCCTTCCCAACTGGCTACGGAGGTGCCTGTGTGGATGCTACAAGATTTCTAAATGTGTCTGCGGGATCTGGTACTAACACTTAACCAGCAGATCCTTTAACTCCTGTAAGGTTCGTGGGTGAGACGCCGCAGATCGGAGTTGCTGTTCCAACACAAACCACAGATGCTAGGTGGAATTGATGTCTGGGGAATTTGGAGGCCAGGGCAATGCCTGGAAGTCTTCCTCATGTTCCGCAAACTAGTCTCGAACAATCCAGGTGGTGTGGCATGGCGCATTATCCTGCTGAAAGTCTGCACCACCAGAGGGCCGACCGAGCTAGCTGGGTGGACAAAGTGCTTCCTGGCAACCCAAAGGTCGCGGGTTCGAATCCTGCCTCGGGCTTGGATCAGAGTAGAAAATGCAAAAACCTTGGGAGGTGCAATATGGCCACAGAAGCCGATGTGCCAACAACAACTAAGAAGAAAAAAAAAAAAAAAAAAAAAACCACCAGAGGGGAAGACCACTGCCATGAAAGGGTGTATCTGGTCAGCAATGATGTTTAGGTAGGTGGCAGATGTCAGAGTGCCTGGCACATGGATGACTGGACGCAGAGTATTCCAGCAGAACATCGCCCAAAGCATGATACCGCCACCAGCAGCTTGTTTTCGTCCCACGATGCATCTAGGCGACATCACTTCCCCAGGTAAACGACGTACATGTACCCAGCCGTCCACATGGTGCAACAGGAAACGTGATTCATTGGACCAGATGACCTTCTTATAATTACTCAAGGTCCAGTTCAATGGTGACAGTGCCCATTGAACTGTAGTTAGCATGGGCACTTGGAGGTCCCTGCTACTATGCAGCCCCATTTTCAGCAGGGCTCAACGTACTGTGTTGTGACACATTACTCCCATCACCAGCATTCCAATTACTGGCGAGCTGCGCCACAGTCGCTCTTCTGTTGCCACATACCATTCGGGAGAGCCTTTGCTCACCTCGGGCATCAATGAGCCGTGGTCGTCCAACACCTCGCCGGCAGTTCGTGGGTTTCCCCTTCTCAGACCACTTTCAGTTGGTACTAACCACGGTTGACTGTGAGCATCCTGCCAGCCGTGCCGTTTCGGATATGCCCTGACCCAGTCGTCTGGCCATTACAATTTGGCCTTTGTCACACTCGCTTAAGTCTGCTGCCTTTCCCATCTGAAGAACAAGAGTAACACTGATTAATGGAGCTCAGTATCAGGTGTTTTTTATACTGTGTCCCGATAGGTACACGCGCCGTAGTTCACCTGCAGTTGCTTCGATATGCATAACAACTCGCTGGTCATAATGTTTTGGCTCATCGGTGTATATCATTAAGTGGATATTAACCGAAGTTCATTATGTGTTGTGATATCATTGTACTATAAATAATTTGTAATAATAACAATGTTACATGAATACCACGTCTGTTGTCCCGGGGTGAAGACCATGTGTCTCAAAACTGAATGAAATTTAAAAAAAAAAATGATATAATAATAAATATGAAATGAAATCATGAAAATAAAACTCATGATCTTAACAGAAATGATTATTTTAATTACAGAAATCTTCCATCTTTTACCCTTTAAAAATTCTTGGAAGAATAAGTTCTAAATTAAAGGTATTATATAAAAAAAATAAATAAAAGTACATGTTAAAATTTAACTGGTTTCAAACAGATTCAACAAAATGTTTGTTATGAATATTTCTGGCAACGCACGTGCGATTTAATAACAGTATTTAGTTATGAAATAATAAAAGTCATAATTAGTAGTTACCAAATAGTTGCATATAAAATTAAAATACCTTATATAATTTACCTCATATCCCTTACTTGTAGAAATCCCTTTTCAAAAATTAGAAAAGAGAGTTAGAAATCCATTTGTAATAACACAACCAAGAACCATAAAAACCCTTTTAAGTTGCCTTCCCCAATGTTTTTTTGTTTCTCTATTAAAAATTTGACAAATAACTAAGTGCGGCAAGCAGGCAACCAAAGTGCAAAATACCTTTAAGAATGCCAGAAAACAAAATTTTTCTTCTATGGATTTAACTGATTTATTGCCTTGAATAACTGTTTGCAAACCGCTCATTACTGTTCTGAAACAAATGGAATCTTTATAGTGCTTACTAATTAGCAGCAGTTGTACAGAGCAAAGCCCAGTTCTCAATATGTTCCCTCACAGACTTATACAGCTGGAATATAAAAATCCCCACTATCACAAAATGTTTATTTATTTATTTTTAAATAGAATATTTACAAAACTTCAATAAAATAATTTAAAATGTGGTCACTATAAAAAAAAAAAAAAAAAAAAAAAAAGTTAAACCATCTATTGACCTGCAATCAGAGAAAGTAGCCAAAGATTTGATCTAAACCATAATGAATACCAAACTAACTATGCTGATGATAATGAGTGTTTTGCCCAAAGGCAGGTCCATAATTCTGAAATTTTTTTTATACAGGCTATGGAGGTATGATAAACCACTATGGTGGTTTATCATACCTCCTCTGCCACCTTATGGAAGGGAAAATCCTGGAATAATTCACAGGGAAACAGCTTGCACTTCCACTTGAAACCAGCTAATTGAAACCTGAAAGCTTTTTTCTATTTTTAATGAAAACTCTAAACATAAAAGGTATTAACCTAGCTTAGAACCATGCACAGTTGAAGGTTGAAAAGACTGAAGATACATACTTATTGATATTGGACTTGAATTTTTATGATTGTATGAGGACTGGTCAATAAAGAATGATCATAAATTTTTTTTTTTTTTTTTCACAACATACCTTTATTAATCATCCATATTTTTATGATCCTTTTCAAAGAAGTTCCCATTTGATGAAATGCACTTACTGTAATGTTTCTGCAATTCTACAAAACCAAGGTGGAAACCATTTTTTCACATATATTTCAGAATTGCCTCCAACATCTTTACAACTTCTGATGACTGGAAATGTTTTCCTTGCAGCAGCTTCTTTAACTTTGGAAAATAAAAAGTTTCAGGGTGCAAGGTCAGGGCTGTAGGGCAGATGAGGAACACATATGATTAATGCTAGCTAAGTACTTGATGACAGTATGAGCAATGTGAGGTCTTGCATTGTCATGATGCAGTATCCACCCACCTGCATGCAGTTATGGTTATTTGCGACAAATGTGATCCCACGAAGTGTGCAGGATAGTTCAGTAATAAGGTCACGTAACAGTTGTATACATGGCACAACATGCTGGTAAACCATTCCTTGATGTCAAAAAAAACAGAGGTGACTATAACCTTCCCTGCAGGAGCCACAACTTATGCTTTTTTTTTCAATGTTGGCGATGACACAGACTTCCAAAGAGAGTTTTGTTGCTTACTCTCTGGGTCGAAATGATGAAGCCACGTTTCATCTGCCATTATCACCTTGTGCAGAATTGGAGCTCCTGACAAACCTCCATGCAAACTTGCTGTTGCTCAGCTGTGAGTAGTTAGGAAACCCAACATGCACAAACATGTTTCATATGCAAATTTTCATGGAGAATATTGTGTGTGCTTCCCACTGATATTCTGAACATCTCAGCCAGTAGGCCTTACTGTTATACGATGATCTCTCATGATTACACAAGTAGTGTTTATGGTTTCTGTGATGATATCAGTGGTTGGAGCTCTAGGACCACCTATTTTTTGATTCAATCAAAAAATTGGTGGTCCTAGAGTCCTTCCTTAAACATTCTAAACCACTTGTAAGCTGTGTATATGGAAGCACAGATTCACCATAAGCCACTTTTAACATTTCATATGCATCAGCTGTTTTCTTGAAACAAAACAAAGAAAACTGCCTAGTTTATCATGTGTTATGTCCATTGTTACATAGGAGAAACTGAACAGGCATAAATCTGACTGATCGCAAAGGTCACACGATATACACAAGTCAAATGTGCAATTGCTATATAATGCAACTTGGTTCTGTCTTAAATTCCATGGCTTAGCTAGAAACAGCAAGCAGTACAGTTGTTCCCAAAAAATTATATAGCGCTTGTAATTTTCAGGGAAGTAAGGGTGTTGCAGAAAACAGGGGCTGAAAGGGATATACAGTAGGCCCTCATTACAACATTGTTCGCTTTACACCGATTAGTTAAAATGCTGTTCTTACATTATAACTCGTATTATGATTGAAATGGAGAGACTTATAAATAATTTTATTGAAGATAATATCCAACACAGAATGATTGGCTGACTTTATTGATGGGTGGTAACACTGCGGGAGATTTTAAATTAAAACTTCCTTTAGTTTACCATTTGGAAAATTCAAGGGCTCTTAAAGGTTTCACTAAATCAAACCTACCTGTAATTTGGAAAGCTAATAAAAAAGATTGGGTAACCAGCCTCTCTTTGTTAATTGGTACTCTGAATTCTTCTGTATGCGGTGGAAAGATATTATGCAAAAACTAACCTTGATTACAAAGCAATTCTGATCATGGACAATGTGCCAGGACATCCAAGCAAAGAGAGCTTGGAAGACTCGAACAATCACATGAATTTTTTTTTACATGCCTCCAAACACTACATCTCTGATCCAACCAATGGACCAAGGTGTTATTGCCACATTTAAAGCGTACAACATAAGGCACACTCTTTTCCCAAGCTATTAAAGCCATCAACACTGGTGAAAATGTACCGAGGCTAAAGGAGTTTTGGAAATCCTACAACATTAAAACTGCCATCTACAACATTTCAAGTGCCCGGGATGAAGTGACTCAGAAGAACATGAATGGAGTGTGGAGAAAAGTTTGGAAGGATTGCATAAAGGATTCCCAAGAACCTGATGATCTGGTTGAGAATGTTAAAGTGCAAATGTTTAGCTCAGAAAAGAAGCAGGATTGGACAGTAATTGTAGATGATGATGTACAACAGATGATCGACAACGAAAGGGACAGCCTCTCTAATCAAGAACTCATGGAAATGACAAAAGAACAAGAGCGTGCAATTGAGGGAGAAGATGATCAGATCCTACAAACTGCAAAACTAAGACTACTAAGACTGCAAAACTAAGACTACTAAGACTGCAAAAGGACTTAGTAAAGCTTTCGAACACTTTGAAAAAATGTGTGATTATTTCCGGGAGAACGACCCTGACATGGAACGAAGTTCCAAGGTAATAAGAGTTCCAAGAAAGAAAGAAATGAACCCCTACATGATTTTGTACAATGAGAGGAAGAGGAACAAGGTACAGCCAAAATCGACATATTTTTCAGTTCAAAGATAGGAAAACTCAACAATCCAGGGGTCAGATTAATAAATTCATGATTTTAATTTGCATTTTAAGTTTAATTTTTTACATAATGCAGTTACTTACCACATATACATAAGTAATATAGAATATTTTATATGTACAAATTTTTATATATTAAATATTTTGACTGACATTTGTGCATCTTTTCACTACTGTTTATTATTGATTAGGAAATATCCTATGGCACAGCTCCAACTCACAAATACATATGTTACCTTATGGGAATACACCACTCGCTTAGCACTGATTCACTTAGCGCTCTGTTTCTCGGGAATGAGTTATCAATTTAAGCGGGGATCACTTGTATGTGGAAGAAGAAAAGTCAGCCTGACGATTTTGAAGTAAATAGAGGCTGACTGGTTGTAGTATATATTTGAAAAGAGTGGGGGAATTATGGATGCCATTCCAGAAGAAGTGCCCATGGAAGTATCTATAGAAAAAGGCATGCAGCATTAACAGAGTGTCTATGAAACAGAGAGAGAGAGAGAGAGAGAGAGAGAGAGAGAGAGAGAGAGAGAGAGAGAGAGAGAAGTTATAGGGGCACCACCTCAGATATGGGAATATTCCACGGTAGGGCAAAATTGAACTGTACAGAATGAACAGGTGCTTAAAACAAAAGTAATATTGAGATTGAAAGAGAAAACTCAGTATTTTAGATGCAGAGGAGCAATATTTTTGATATGCTTATGCCAAGTAGGGGTAATTCTTATTAGACATGTGATCTTGTCCAGAAATCTGAGTGTCACTGAACATAAGCAGAGGAGCAGTAGATCCTTTTTTGAAAGATATAAGACAGGATTGAGTTTTAGAAGAATTGAAATTAACTAAGTTAGCTTTGTACTATTGGAGAATTACCTGGAGATCAGCATTTAAGGAATTGGTGGTGGATATTCAAGAAGTTGAAGCTGTTTCTGCAGGGCAAGATTTCAAAATGGCAGGTGGAATGCAATGTGCCATCATCAGCAAAATGCATAGGATTACCAATCAGTGGATGAAGATTATTAATATACAAGAGGAATAGGGTGAGAGAAAGAACTGAACCTTGAGAAATCAGCATTAGTGAAGGGGGGAGGGAGAGGGGGGGGAGAGAGAGAGAGAGAGAGAGAGAGAGAGAGAGAGAGAGAGAGAGAGAGGGAGAGAGAGAGAGAGCAAAAGAAAAATGAATACCCAACTGCAAAAAAAAAAAAAAAAAAAAAAAAAAAAATTAGCAATCATAAGGCAGGTGGCTCACCAAAATCTTACTTTCTTCTAACAAGAGTTAGAAGAAAGTAGGATGCTAGAGGCCTCCGTAACCGAGTGGTCAGAAGCGGGAGTGCAGTAGCACACTCAAGGATCGGACTGGGGTTCAAGCCAATGACTGCTAAATACGGTCGATCTGCCAACCCACACTGACCAGCGTGACAGATTATGGTCCATTTTTCATAACATGAATTGTTGAGGAGGCTTCCATCCTACAGTGGGTTGATAATGGCTGCAGTTTACTTTTTTTTTTCTTTTTTTTTTCAGGATGCTAGTAAGTTGACTTTACCTTTAGCTGAAGAGTCAACAGAACCATGAGGTTTTAACAGAGAGAAGAGTATAGTTTGGGGACAAAAGACCAGAATACTCGACCATCATTTGGACAAGAAGTTTTCTACTCTTAATCTGTTCAAAATTTAGTTTGGATCAATTAACGTGTTTTACAACTGTTGCAAACTTTAGTGTAGGCAGAAAATGAAAAATACAC
The DNA here is from genome assembly GCF_048544385.1 of Mastigoproctus giganteus. Classification (NCBI taxonomy): domain Eukaryota; kingdom Metazoa; phylum Arthropoda; class Arachnida; order Uropygi; family Thelyphonidae; genus Mastigoproctus; species Mastigoproctus giganteus. The sequence continues at coordinate 206,809,829 of NC_143579.1, forward strand.
AGAAAATCTGAGTAGATGCAAGCTCATTGCAATATGCTACATTTTTATCTTGAACAGCCTTAGCACATTAATTGGAAAACCAAGGATTAGATCAAGGACGAGATTTTAAGGTAGTGTGGAATACAGAATTTCATTCCTATTAGGCTAATTTCACTGACACAACCTGAGTAAACACTGGCATCAGAAGATTTAAAACAGTAATCCAACCAAGGAAAGGAAGAATGGAAATCTGGCAATCTTATTGCACATTCTTGTAATACCACACAATGCAAGACCGAAAATGACCATGAGAGAAAAGCTCCTTTGGAGAAGAGACCAGTTGTGATCTGAAGTGCCCTGAGGACCACTAACCTTGACTATGCACTTTGAAAGGTTTTTTGTGAGTAAAAGATCGAGAGTGTTTGATGTTTCCTTGTTTAGAATTGTCTGGTATTACAGCAGGTAAATGAATAATCTGATTGAGGTCATCAGTAATTGCAAAAGTCTCAGCATCTGGATCCGTGTGACAAAAAACTCAAGCTAGCTATAGTTGTGAACATTATAATCATCACGAAAAATTATCTTGCTGTTAGGAAAGTTGGACTGGAGAAAGTTGAGTTTCAAAGAATGGAAGTCAAAGAGTTCCAAGTGATTACTGGAACTGGAAGAATGACAGAGCAACAGATGCATTTAATTAATGGGGTAGAAAGATCTTAAGCCACAGAAGATCAAAAACAGCACATTCCAAATTAGCAAGTTTTTGACAGAGAATATCAGAATGGAAATACAAACAAGTACTATTTTTAAAGTGAAAGGGATGATAGAGCAAACAATTAGGACAACTATGATGAGAAGGGATTGAGGAAGAAGATAACTGGGATTCTGTCAGGAAAAGTAAGTGGTTCTTGGCCGACTCTAAGTGGAAATGAACATCATTGAGAAGAACTGAGACTGCCACTTATATCTGCAAAATGAATGAGGAATTTTTTGGGAGGTTTAGACTTTTTGCAGATAAATTTATTCTATCATTTTAACTATGCATGATGCATTCACAGTAGATAAAGTGGGGGAGGGGAAGACATATGTATGAAGTAATAAAACTTTTGGATATGGTATATACACACACACAGCAAGTATATACCCTGTTCCTCGAAAGAACATGGCCTCAACAATGCCCTGCATACACACTACTCAGACTCCCTCATGTCACTAGCTGGCAGAGTAGAGGTGGCAAGTTTATACACCTCATGCGATACAACATCATGTATTTCAAGAGACTTGGCTGTGATACTTATGTCTACATTGTTGAAGTCTAACTCATTAGCCAACTCTTCAAACTGTAAGTGAATTTTGGAAACACTACAAGTTCCTGGATGCCTGTGAATACACTATGGTCACATATTTATTCTGCTGCATAAACCATCTGCTGTAGTCTGAGTGACTTCTGCTTGTGATGTTCACTTCCCCCAACCCAGAACTCCTGAACTGAAGGCTGGAAAATGCCATCTGTCTTGGTGATCAGTTATCATGCAAGATTCACTGGAGATTAGAGGTTTTAAAGACCTCAGATCTCTTTGGTTCATTAGTTGCAAGAAAGAGGTTGTCTTTGTTGGCATGCAAATCAATGCTAATGGGATGGCTGGGGAACTGTCAAAAAACAAGCAAGAAATGTTGAGATTTTCTTCCTTACAGTACTTCTTGACAAGCAGAGGGAAAGATCAAAAATTTTTTAAATTTAGAATTTAAAATTTAAAAATGACAATATATTGAAATTACATGATTAAGACCAACATAAATTGGAGATAGCCCCTAACTGCTTTTAATACTGTATCTGCATATAAAATTATATTTAATAAGCAACTATAAAAATATTGCATAACAATCGATACTGTAGTCACACCAGATTAATAAAAATGTGTAAAAATGTGCTCCATGTGTAAAGAAAATAGTAAGTTATTTTTAACTTCGAACGTGCAACTTTTCTATGAAAGGTAAAGTTTTTAGGCAAAAGTCACTCTCCCACATAAGGAACAAAGTCACTTGCTTGAAGTTCCTGTTGAATATTTTTGAAAGGACTGTTCCAGTTAACTACAGTGAAGCATAGCTATTATCAAGTTTGATTTCCATTTTATCTGATAAAACTTGTTTTATTAAAAAGACTTAGAACTAAATTTAGGGCAAGTGTAATGATTCAGTTAAGGTTTCAAATTAAGCTAAACACATATCTTCAAGGTCAGTAACACATATTTTTAGATGAGGCGTGTTTAGAAAGTTCCAGGAATGACTTCATGAGTAAGTTAAAACAACTTAAAAATTTTGCTTTTGTCCTCTTTCTGGGAATTTTGGCTATCATACTAGCCAGAATGAAGAACTATTTTAGTTAACTCAAGCTGTCAAAAGAACTTTTCATTTGAGAACTGATTTGTATTTACATATTTATAATGCATATCATGCTGAGGGTGCCTTCCCAGAAATTTGGAAGGCTGCCCTGCTTAAACTGATTATTAAAAGCTCTGGCTAGCTTCCTAGCAAACCAAGTTCAAACCATCCTATTGCTCTCTTGCCTGTTATGGACAAAGCGTATGAACAACTGTGTATCGGCTGACTGATGATTTATTATGCTAAGAATATGTCTGCAGAAAACCAATTTAGTTTTAAAAAAGGAATGTCTACTGAGCATGCTATTTAAAGGTTATTCACAGTATTCAGGAGTTTGACGGGTGGTATGTTCTTGGATTATTTGTTGATTTTAAAGAAGCTTTTGACAAACTTTGGTGGGAATCCAGGCAAGAATAAGGTTAACTGGTTGTCCTGGTAACGTGTTTTCAGTTTTCAGGAATTATTTTGATAAAGAGTGGTGTATATAGAGGCCGTCCACAGGGCTTGGTTATAGGCCCCTTTGTTTGGAATATTATATTTGATGAGTTTTTAAATAAAGAACTGAAGGGACAAAATCTGTGGCTTATGCTGATGACCTTTCTGTTCTTTGGAAATTAGAGACTTTTCTTTACAGAGCATGTGAAATTTCTAAAGAATAAGATTTACTTATTATATGCCAAGCTCAGAAGAATGATTAGAGACGATTGGGGAATTAAAGGACACTCTCCCCCAATTTATTGTACGACTGTTTATTTATCCCCATAGTGACCTATGCTTCTGGTGCTTGGGTACATGGAAGTTCAAATAGTTATTCAAAAATATTTGCTGTGAACATAGCAATTCGCTCTTCTGAGTACAACTTGTTATTTTCCTAGGCCTATTAGAGGCACAAGTTGAACAAACGTGGTTATCATTCTAAACCAAAAGGAGAAAAAAATTCTAAAACAAAATACTTCATTTTAATGCTTATAACTAATTTCCAGAAACTATTCATTATATGTAACAAAAAAAAAAAAAACATGAACAAAATAACTCTAGATAAAGAAGATGATGTTGGCATGATTTTACAAGAAATCTCTGTTTACTAATGTAACCATGGTCATCACGCTCCTTATTTACCAGTATTACCTAGAACCCCACCCCTCCTTATAGAATTATATAAAATTTTAAATTAATTATATAATTTGTGAAGCTATTCATTTTGGGCAAATCAAAGGAGCAATAACTAAAAAAATTGTGACAATGAAATGACAATACCTGACTGCTTTTGCAACTCCTTTTTTGCCAATAACTGCTTGTACAAGCATGACAACAAGAATAACTGCTGTACCTGATGCCGGACAAAGCTACAAAACAAAAATGAAAGATAAAGTTGTTTTTTTTTTTTTTTTTTTTTTTTTTTTTTTTTTACTTTTGGACAGGAAAAAAAAAAAAAAAAACCATTAAGTGGATTTTGTTAAGGAATTGAATAAATATATTAATTTCATGTTTCTCACTTTTGTTTTAATACTTATCAGGGATTTGCTTCCCAAAATTTATACCAGTGACAGTTCTAATATAAATTCAAGATATTTGGATGTCAAACCAATAAAGTGTTATACAGTTCTAATATATATATATTAAAAGCTTTGTTACTGGAATGAATAATTAACTATCGGTGTAAATCCACCATAGTTAACCCATATATTTGAGCTACGATTGTAGCGTAGAAGGCATCGTTTTAAATGTATCTCATAATGTGGTTGCCTTCACAACAAGATAGCTACTATTGAATTACTTCAAATAAATAACGCTTCTCTACAATCGTAGCTCAACGCTACGCTACAATCGTAGCTCAAATATATGGGTTAACTATGGTGGATTTACACCGATAGTTAATTATCAAAACCCATAAGGATTATGCCTAGTGCATTTAATTTTCCAAATGGAATGAATAATGTATTCTGGTTAGGCAAATTATCCGATTAATTCACGCTTAAGTAAAAATACCATAAATTTTGCCAGCGCTATGGGGAGGGGGAACACTAATGAGTATTAAACGAATACCAATGAATACAATTCACCAATTCCATGGAAAAATCCACTTAATACAATAACTAAGAAAAAAGGGAGGGATAGGATAGGACAGGACAGTGCAGTGCAGTGCAGTGCAGTATACGAGGGGCGGTCAAAATAAAGAATGATTATAATTTTTTCTCACAACATACCCTTATCAATCATTCACAATTTCAAGATCCTTTTCAAAGTAGTACTCATTTGATAAAATGCACTTACTCCAATGTTTCTGTCATTCTTCAAACACATGGTGGAAGCCATTTTTTGATATGCATTTGAGAATCGCCTCCGATGTCTTTACAACGTCTAATAACTGGAAATGTTTTCCAGTCAGCTCCTTTGAATTTGGAAATAAAAAAAAAAATAAATAAAAAAATAAAAAATCACAGAGTGCAAGCTGAGGGCTGTAGGGCGGATGAGGAAAACATGTCAATGAGAATGTGTTTGACTGTTAAGTGTGAGGAACAATGTGGACATTGAGGAGGATCTTCTCCTGCAAGTAGATTAAGGTGAGTCAGGTATGTATGTCCTATCCATGCTCGTGCAAGCACTACTTCTTCTCTTCGTACTGTTTTGATGCTAGAGCGCCAAAGCTGTGGATCCTGTTTCAAGTGATAAAGTTTATTATTGGTTTGGGTGTGCCATAGCTCTTTCCACTGTGCAAGACATGTTGTTTGTATGATATTGGAATAGGAGCAAAGGTTAAATCATAAGCTGACGGATTTTTGGCAGTTTTGTCAGCAAGTTCATTCCCCTTTATCCCTACATGTGCTGGGACCCTGAAAAAGTTCACTGACTGATGATATTCTTCAATTTTTAATAAGAGGCTTCTGATTTGGTTTAACACAGGATGAACCTTGTAAGAAAACTTTTGTATTGCTGTAACTGAGCTCAGAGAGTTAATGTATACTATGTATTTTAAAGAAGGGTACAGATTCAGGTTTTCCAAAGCTAATTTTATTGCATGAAGTCCTGCAGAGAAGCTGCTATACTCAGGTGGAAGGGCAGCAGGGAAATGCTGCTGCTCCAATGACTGAATGTGATTTGGAGCCATCAGTATATATTGACAATAAATTAGCATATTTCTGAATATGGCTTGCATGGCGTTGGTTCACGTTGAATGATGGTAGGTGATTCTTTCCCCACTTGTGAAGATAAGTATCGCAGGTTAATTGAGGAGGAGGTATCCAAGGTGGATGAGAGCATTTCATTACTTGTAGCCTGTTGACATTAGGAACATTCCAACTCTGTGTTAATTCAATTAGGTGTAAGCCTGCCGGTCTTATTTTACTGGGTTTATTTCTATAGAGGTTTTGAAGTGGTGGATTAAAGGGTATGGCTCAATAGGATGCTGACAGCAACTTTGTATTCAGGCTGCATACTTAAGAAGTAGTGTTTTCCTGCGGAGGCAAAGAGGGAGCTCATGAGCTTCAATATATAAACTATGGGTAGGAGATGTCCTGAAAGCACCAAGGGCAATCCACAATGCACTAGAGGATCCAGCCAGTGCAGTGTAGTGTACTCTTTCGGGCAGAATCATAGATTGGAGCACCATAATCCAAAAGGGATCTGATCAGTGCTCTATATAAGAGCAGCAAAGATGTATGGTCTGCTCCTCAAGACAAGGCAGATAAAGCTCTGAGTATGTTCAGTTTTTTGAGGCAGGAAGTACACACAGATTTAATGTGCTCAAAAAAATTTAATTTTCTGTCAAGGATTAATCCCAAGAATCTGGTATTGTTAGTCACTGGAATAGTAAAGTTTGACATCTGAAGTTCAGGATCTGTATGCATTTTTCGTTGATTACAAAAGTGGACTGCAACAGTTTTCTGCTGAGACAGATGATAGCCATTGAGTCTTGCCCACCTTTGGGCTTTATTCAAGGATATCTGCAATTGCTGTTCAATGGATCTCATATTCTGAGAGTGGCAAGAAATGGAGAAATCATCCGCATAAAGATAGGTCTCAACTGTATTTGGAAGTTCTTTTGTGATGGCATCAATTTTAAGGGCAAAGAGGGTTGCACTCAGTACAGAACCTTATGGCACTCTTTCTTCTTATAAAAATATCATGGAAAGCAAGTTCTGGTATCGAACTTGAAATGAACAATTCTGGAGAAAATTCCTGAGGAATATAGGAAGGTTGCCTCGTAGACCAAGAGCATGGAGGTCACTGAAAATGCCATGGCGCCAGGTAGTGTCAAATGCCTTCTCTATGTCTACGGAAACCATAACAAGATGTTCATTTTTTACGAAGGCATTGCGAATTGCAGACTCGGCCCTGATCATGAGATCTAAGGAGGATCTGTTCTTACGAAAGCCATGCTGATTATTACTCATTAGGTGTTGTGTTTCAATGATCCAAACAAGTCAATTATGGATAATTTTTTTCAAGTAACTTACCAAGGCAACTGGAGATGGAAACTGGTCGTTAATTATACAGACCGGTAGGGTCTTTTCAGGGTTTCAAAAAGGCAAGAACTGGGATAAATGTTTTCCATAAATATTCGGTTATAGTAGACCAGCAGTAATTGTAAAGTTTTGTCACCAAGGTTTTGTAACATGATTTAAGATATTCCATCTGGCCCAGCGGCACTGTTGCATGTTATTTTAATGGCATGTAGAAGTTAACGCTATTGAAGAGGCTGGTTATATGGAAGGAAAACTGAGGTTCGAAAGTTGATGGCTCATTGTTCAGTCTTGGTCTTTATTTTCTGAAAATCTGGAGAATAAGTTGATGCTGCTGAAACTTGGGCAAAGGTTTTGCCCAAGACATTTGCTATGTCCTCAGGAGCAGAGAGTTCCTGCCCATTCCATGAAAGAATTGGCAAAGGGGGTAGTTGGAAATTTGCCTAATTTTCTTCCATATTAACCTGTTTCTGTTTATGGCAGATGCAAACCGAATCCAAGAATTCTTCTTGGCTTGCCTTTGAATGAGACATGCTTTTGTCTTTGGCTTCTCGTAGTTGATAATATTAGCTGTGGGGATCTACGAAATAAATTCCATGCTTTATTTTTTAACTTCTTTACTTTTCTGCAGTCTTCATTCCACCAATAGTTAAGTTGCCATCGAGACTGGGGATTCAACGATGAAATTGAATATTTAAAAGTGATATAATCTGTGGCTTCATCTATCGACTGTGTTTGTATATATTCCTCATCCAGGGTGACAACTGATTGAAATTTGATCCATGGCTAATGGTGGTTGTGAGCAGATCAAAATAATCAGAAAATGGTGACTGCCCATGGGATCGTCCATAACAGACCATTCTATGATTGGAAACAGAATCGGGGAGCATATTGATAGATCGATTGCAGAAGTTTGTCCAGTTGGTAATTGTATGTGAGTGGGTGCACCAGTATTAAGAACAGTAAGGTTTTTCCTTATCCAGAAAGGTTTCAATTAGTCAGCCATGTCTATCTAATTTAGTTGATCACCATAAGGGGTGATGGTCACTGAAATCCTCCAAGAGACAGATAGATGGGAAGGTAACTGCATTAGAAGATTTTCAAGATCTTGGTAAGAGAAGGTACGACTTGGTGGGAGATAGATTGATACTAGTGTTAATGCAATCTGGGCTATCAAACGTATCAATAACTTCAATTTCAGTTTGCAAAACAATTTGTTTGGTCGGGATCTTTGTACTGACCAAAATGGCCACGACCCCCACGGGCCCCATTTGAAGTATTACAATCTTGTCGATAGATAAAAAAGTTCTTTATGTTGGTAGAAATTTGAGACTTTAGGTAGATTTCTTGTAGACAGAAACCAACTGGAGAGTAGTGGTCAATTAAGACTTGAATATCATTAAGGTTGCTAGAATATCCTCTACAATTCCATTGTAGAATGTAAGGCATTACTGGTGTTTAGTAGAAGCTGTATCTGAGTGTTTCTTTAATATGGCTGGCTTATGGTGTTCAGGCTTTGGTTTGTCTTTTTTTGAGAAGAAAGATATTCTTTTTTAAATTTGAGCTTCGATTATTCGATATAGAAGCAATCACTCGGGTGAAGAAGGAGATGTAACTGGTACTGTAAGTGCAGTACCAGTTACCTGGTTCAACTGTTTCGAGATATTCGACTGTTGCTGAGTGAGAACAGTCCGAGCCCAGTCAGAGATTGAGGTGTTTGAAGGGACTGTAACATCAATTTGGGTGGCCACTGATTGATATTTTTGTGCAATATTGGCATACGTATGTTTATTCATACTGGGAGCAATTAATTTCCTTGCTTCTTGAAAGCTTACTTTATTTTCGATCTTATATTTAACGATTTTCTTTTCAGTTTTCCATCTGTCATCTTGAATAAGCAGGATGGTTTCCTTTACAGTTGGGGAAAGTCATTTATTTTGCCAGTGACTTTGGGTGTGGTCAGAGGACCCACAGTTAAGACAAACTTGGTTTCCTCTGCATGCCGTTTGAGAGTGGCCATACTTTTGTTACTTAAAACATCTCAGTGGATTAGGAATGCAGGGTCTAATGTGACAAAGTAGATAGACTGCTTTTATCAATAGTGGTAGATTTGGCATGTTAAAGGTTAGAATAATATTCCTTGTAGGTGTAAGTGTATTTTCTCTTTTAACCATAATTCTTTTCACAGCAGACATTTTGTTCTTGAAGCTCTTGTGTTATCTCCTCCTCCATGACATTCAATAGATCCCAGCTGGATATAACACCCTTAGATGTATTTAGGGTTGCACGGAGAGAAACTTTTACGGGAATGCCAGCAAAGTTTGTAAGTTTTAGCAGTTTTTCCGAATGTTTATGGTTCATTGCTTCCACTAGAAGGTCCCCTGATTGCAGTCTCGACCATCTTCTCTGGATAAGGAACGGAGAGAGTTTACCGAGAGGCTGATCTGCAAGAGAGTGCATTATAAGAAATGCAGGAAAATCTGTCGCTGAGGAAGTGGTTTTCAACCTTTTGGGTTGCGACGCTTTTCTTAGCTTTTCTGCCAAGGTTTCTGGCCCTGCCAAAGGAAGGCAGGAGCAGTGCCTGGTGTGACCAAGCATAAAGTAGTAGGGTTAGTAATAGAAGTAAAAAAAAATAAAGAAAGAAGGTTTTTCTTCCTTGCTGTGTCCAAGTACTTTTGTAACAGGAGCTGTTATTAAATAAATAAATTTCTTAAGGATAGGAACTTAAAAGAAGTATAAATCGCTTTTAGATAATCTGACTTTAAGCACAAAAAGAAAAACACTCTATAACAATCGCTTGGCACCCGGGGCCAACACAAGAGGTATTAGAACCTATAGTACTGTGCTTGGGTTGGAGGTTGAGAAGACGAGAGAAGATATTTGTTGATATTAGACTTGAACTTCTGCAGATTGTAATTTTCAGGAAATACGTATGAAGGAAGGTTGTTCCAGAAAGTGGCAGTTGAATGAATAAACGAGGAAGATGAAAAGTTGGTTCTGTGAGTTTGAAGTTGGACAGGAAATGGATGTGGGACGGTGGCAGCACGTGTTTGGATGGTTTTAAAAGAGAGAGCAGGAATTATATAAGCCAATTCAGAAAAACAGTATGCATGGAAGTATCTGTAGAAAAGGCATGCAGCAAAAACAGTATGTCTATGAGACAGCGAGTGGAAAGACTCTGTTAGAGATGAGTAATTAATTAACTTAACTGCCCTCTTCTTAATGGAATCCAGAAGCCTGAGAGAGGTTTTGGGGGCACCGCCCCAGATGTGTGAACAATATTCCATGGTAGGTTGGATTTCCAATTTTTACAGAGTGAACAGCTGTTTGGAAGAAAAGTAATGCCGAGAGTGAAAGAGAAAACCAAGTTTTTTAGATGCAGAGGAAGCAATATTTGTAATATGCTTGTGCCAAGAGAGATTAGAAGTCAGGGTAATCCCCAAAAGAGAGAAATCGGAGTGTCACCAAAGATAAGGGTAGGAGCAGAAGAATCCTTTTTGCAAGATATAAGACAAGACTGAGTTTTAGAAAGATTGAAATCAGTTAAGTTGTCTTTGCCCCAATGGAGAATTACCTGTAGATTGGGATTTAAGGAATTGGCAGCGGATATTCGAGAATTTGAAGCTGATTGAGCAAGGCAAGGTTTCTCAAAATGGAAAGTGGAATGCAATGTGCTATCATCGGCACATTGCATTCCACTGTGCAATGTGTTATCATCGGCAAAACTATGGATAGGATTTCCAGTCGATTGAAGAAGGTCATTAATATACAAGAAGAAAAGAGTGGGGGAAAGAACTGAACCGTGGGGGGACACCAGCATTAGTGGAGAAGTTAGAAGACAGAGCCATCTACCATCACCCTCAGTGAGCGATCAGAGAGAAAACTGGATAACCAATTACAAAAAACAGTTGGCAAACCATAAGATGGAAGCTTGTTTAGGAGACCTTTATGCCAAACATGATCAAAAGCCCTTGAGATGTCAAGAGAGCAACTGCTTGTGTTTCACCAAACCTTTCCATTGAATTAGTCCATAAATGGGTAACATAAGCCAGAATATCACCAGTGGATCGACACTGACGGAATCCATACTGGCGATTGTTGATCAGACAGAAGGTTTCTATGTAGTTTAAGAGTTGGAGGTTAATTGATTCCACCATTAATTTAGAAAGAGTAGAAGTAACTGCAATGGGACGATAATTGGAGGGGAGAGATTTGTCACCCTTTTTAAGAACTGTCTGGATATGAGCAAATTTCCAAGCAGAAGGAAAAACACCTTTGGAATAAGAAAGTAAAAAAAGGCAGCAAAGGACAGGAGTAAGTTCAGGAGCACAGGTTTTGAGAACAAGTGGAGAAATACCATCAGGACCTGGAGCTTTCTTAGCATCAAGATTCGTCAAAATCCTTCTCACATCCTTTTGACGGAAGACCACAAGAGGCATTGAATGGAGTGTGTTGGGAATGGTGGGAAGTGTTTTACCAAGATCATTAATACATGAGTTGGAAGAAAAATGGGATGCTAGCAGGTCAGCTTCATCCTTGGCTGAAGTGACAACAGAACCATCTGGTTCTGATAGAGGTGAGTGGAGAGATGAGGCAAAAGTTGCAGCCTTTGGCAAGAGACCAGAATGCTCAGCTACTATTAGGGCAAGAAGCAAGTTTTCTACTCTTAGCCCGTGTAAAAAATCTAGTTTGGACTGATTAATAACTGCTTTACAATTGTTGTGAGCTTTGGTGTAGGCAGAAAATGAAACTGAAGAATTGGAAACAAGCCAATTACAATATGCAACATTCTTCTCTTGAACAGTCTTAGCACATTTATTGGAAAACAAAGGTTTAGATAAAGGATGAGATTTTAAAGTGGAGTGTGGGATAAAGGATTCCATTCCTACAAGAATAATTTCACTGACACAATCTGAGCAAATGTTGACATCAGAAGTTTTGAAACAGTAATCCGACCAAGGAAAAGAAAAGGAAACTTGCAGGTCATCCTATTTGGCATTCTTGTAATACCAAAACACGAGGTTGGGAATAGCCATGAGATAAAGGCTCCATTGGAGAAAAGACAATCACCAAGTTGTGATCTAAGTTGCTTAAAGGACCAATCACTTCGACAGTGTACTTAGAAGGGTTGTTTGTGAGAAAAAGATCAAGCGTGTTGGCTGTTTGGATGGATAAAGAAGAATTTAATTTCCTATATAATCCAATTACGGATGACATTCAAGGGCAAAATACGCAATTTCGAAATTCAATCAGCGCTCAGGAAAAATTAGTTGTATGTTTAAGGAAAGTTGAAATACTGCAAGTTTAATTTTGAACAAGGATTTATTCTGTCAAAATATGAAACAAAAAAATTTTTAATGAAATTTAATTACAAAAAACTTCTTCTCAACCCCAAAACTCGAACTTGTAAGAAATTGTTATGTATGAGTTGTTCAAATTGAAATGATCAACTTGTTCATCCTCTCAATTTGTTAATTGGAATTCTGTTGATCTAGTTTCCTCCTTTGGCCAATTTTGAGCGTCCCTGTGACTGGACATGTTTGTTTGTTATTTGGTTTTTTAGGAGCATTAGCAACTAAGGCCATATTGCTCCGGGGATATGTGGTGGTCATTCCCTGACCTCTCCGCATCCTCTCCGTATTTGGTGGTCACGGGCTCGAACCCTGGTCTAATCAAGAAGCGTGTGCTACGCACTGCTGCTCCTGCCCACCCGGCTACGGAGGTGCCGTGACTGGACATTTGCGGTAAGTATGCTTCGGAATAGGCACAGATGCAATGCCCTTGATGTTATTTGATTTCGGATATTCTTACTTGTGCGCTCAAAACATTATTTACTTCAAATTAAATTTTCTATTAGCATTTCCTCCATTTTCCTCTTGTCACATGGTTACGTCTAACGAAATTTCTGTTTGAACAGAAAAATCTGACTCCCTGACAATGTCATGCGACCTTGAAGCCCGACGTGTTATTTTGTGAATACAGCCAATCATAATGTTGCTCTCCACCGCTGTGATTAGCACTATGCTAATTGTTAAATATAGCTCCCCCACATTTGACTCTAGACATGTATACAAGTGAAGGCACGTGAAGTGATAATAGTGTGTTTCCACCCTTACAGTCATGCTTATTGTAGTTTTGACTTACAAGGCATTGTTCATTATCTGGCATGGTCAAACAGGAATGCTACAAAACAGTCCTACAGAGATTGCATGATGCTGCTTGGAGAAAATGGCACTTGCAACAATGACAAAGCACACTTAAAAAACTTCTTCAAAGCACTGAATCACTCTGGTCTCCTCTCCACCATATTTACTGTATTTAGCCCCATGTGATCATCATTATTTTTTTTGTTTGTTTTTTTCCCAAACTCAAAACCTTGAAAGGCTACAGATTTGCAAATGAGGAAATTACTCAGAACATGACACAGAAACTATTAGCAGTTTCCATCAGGAATTCTTCAGAAGTCACAAAAGCTTTGGAATTTGCACATATTGTCAAGAAGACTGATATTGTACTTTATATTATTATTATTATTACTAGCTATATGGTGCAAGGAAGCCCGAGGCTTATGCTCAAGAAGACTACTTTGAAGAAGATCCACTTAAACAGCCAGTAAGCTTCATCATATCCCAAATATTAGTTTGTTCTCCAAAATCTTTGATCACACCATGTACTGTATAGAAGTTTATAAATTACATCTAATACAATTCAGTATGTATCTTAAAATACCATGCAGCCTCAAAATAACTTAAATACAAAATATAATTCAGTTATTGCATTTACTGTCCTTCAGTAAATGCAATAAACTGAATTATACTGTTTTGTATACAAATTATTTTGAGATTCAATCTGAATCACAGTTCCAGATCATTTAAAGACTAGCAAAAAAATCAAGCAAATATATAAACATAAGTATTTAGAAACTAGCAGAGAAAATTTTGTCTACGGTTACAGTGTCGTAAACATTATAATTACATTCACAAAGGAAGGAAAGCATATAAATGTGTTAGAAATAGTTAAAAAAACATAACACTTTAATCAAAAAGCATGATTAGAAAAATGTTCTGAATATAATTCCATATTCGGTCATTAGCATTAGTAGAGGCATTTGATGCAAGAAAGCAAGCTTATGCAGCATCAGCCAAAAAAATTAAAGTAAAATAAATAAATAAAAAATAACCACTTCCACTTCACCCCTCTGTTCGTTTGAAATACCTGTCCAGCCGAGCCTTAAACTTATTTAGGCTATCAACTTCCACGACAAGGGATGGAAGTCTGTTCCACCTACCAACCACCCACTGGCTAAAGGCAAATTTTCGCACATCTATCCTACATCTGTCTTTCCTCAATTTGAATTTATGCCCTCTCAGGTGATTATTCTGAGCAAGAGGAAGAATCCCATCAGCATTGAGCATGCTCAAACCATTCAAGGCTTTGTACACCTCTATCAGATCACCTTGCTGCTGCCTAGTCTCCAGACACTGTAATTTGCAAAACTTAAGCCTTTCTTCGTAAGAGCACCCCTTTGTTCCATTCACTAATCTTGTTGCCCTTCTCTGTACTCGTTCCAGCAGCTCTACATCCTTCTTGAAATGAGGTCTCCAGGCCTGTATACAGTACTCTAGGTGTGGCCTGACCATTGCCTTATACAAGGGAATAATCACCTCCTTATCCCTGCTAGAAAAATTCCTATATATCATTGACAATACACCATGAGCTACTCTTGCAGCCCGTCTGCACTGCTCAGAGAACTTCATATCTGCCTGCACAACCACCCCCCAGGTCCCTTTCATTCTCTACCACTGTCAGTGTAGTACCACAGAATTGATACGTTGCTCTGGGGTTGCTGTTTCCCATATGTAGTACTTTACATTTGTCAATGTTAAACTTCAATGTTTTCTTCGTGTTTTTCTTTTGGTACAAAAATATGTTATATAAACCAGCAGTCTTAAAAATTAAAAATCTACAAAAATGAACATCAGTATTCTATATTCTGACCCACACAGTACCAGAACACTATAGATTCTAACACCTTTCAAATAAGGGGTCCTCATTTAAAACAAATAAACAAGTTAGGTAATGTACACATTGCACTGCATTTCAGGCATTCCCCCCACCTTTAATATTGATTTTATTATTTTTTTTGTGATTAACAGAAATGAAAAGTAAATGACTTTTTGCTAATTAAATGCTATTTAGCTACCGTACTTCTATTCTAAGATGCACTTTTTCCCCCCCATAAATGTCTCTAAAAACAGGGTGCATCTTAGAATCGATGGTGTCTTACAATTACAGTTTTTTTTTTCGAATTTTCCTGCACTTTGCACAGTACCACACTTTTTTTTTTACATGGAAACCCCACCACCAAGTTTGACCATTATTGCATTCTCCAATTCCATTGGAGAATAAAGTGGTGTGGGTGATTTCACGTGCTTTCGAAATGTGAAACCACCGTTATTACATTATAGTGGAGCTCACTCAACGAAAACTAGGAAGTTTTGTTTGTATCTTCAAAAGTACGTAAGAAGTGGAGTTACTATATATCATTAATTTTGATCCCTTACATCACATTAAAATGTCAAAAAGATTGCACTATGAAGCCGCACTGAAACGAAAAGTTATTGTGTATGCAAAAGAACACGGAAAGAGCTGCAGATCGACATTAGTGAAGTAAATGTTCGTCATTGGAGAAATGATCGCAATTCCATATTTTCGTGCAAAGCAACAACTAAGTGCTTTATAGGGCTTAAGAAAGAAAGATTTCCAAGTCAATGAAGCTGTGATACATTTTGTAATGGAGACATGCGCAAAAGGATTACCCATCACTCGACAAGCCATGCAATTGAAAGCCAGAGAAATTGCCAAGTCCCTCAGAATAGAGAAAATAATTTTTAAAGGTAGTCGCGGCTGGTGCGATAGACTCATGCATCGTAGTGGATTATCATTAAGGCACCGAACATCTATCTGTCAAAAATTTCCTGCAGACTTTCAAGAAGATTAACTTACAGCAACATGTGATGAAATTAAGGAAAAAAAGAAACTATGAGTTTAGTCAAATTTGAAATGCTGATAAAACCCCGGTCTTCTTCGATATGCCTCAAAATTACACCGTCAATGCTAAAGGTGCTAACGAAATCAAGATTATAAGCACGGGCTACAAAATACTTAACATATCTCATACATTTTTCAAATATTTTTTTGAAAAATGTCATCAATTGAGATGAGACAGTGACACAGCCTAGTGGTCAGCACGAAGAGTGCTGTAGCACTTTGAGTGGACTGTGGTTCAAGCCTGCATGACTGTTAAATACAATTCATGAATGTATTCATGGCTTCCTGTAAACTCTTCTGACATGGTATTAGTGTGCTGGAGTATAAACAAGAACATATAAGAAAAGCACCTGGGGTGGATGGGATCTATCCAGTTATATCAAACGAGGCGGCAAAGCAACTAAGCAAACCCTTAGCCATAATTATGAGAGCAAATGTATCCCCAATTCACAAAGGGGAATCGAAGGGTGATACGAGTAATCACAGACCAGTTAGTTTAACTTCTGTTCCGGATAAAATAATGGAGTCACTGGTTAAAGATGCATTGCAGGATCATCTAGACAAGACAGCAGCAATAATTCAGAAAGCATGGGTTTGTTAAGGGAAAGGCTTGTCTGACAAATTTGACAGGATATTATGATGTGGTTACAAAGGAACTGGATGCAAAAAATAATTGATATATATTTGGATTTCAGGAAAGCTTTTGACACTGTTGCGCATGAAAGACTATTGTACAAATTGGAGCAGAATGGTATTAAGGGTAAGTTGCTACAATGGATAAAAGGATGGTTAAGTGGGAGAAGACAGAGGGTGGTAATCAATGATTGCTGCTGTTCGTGGACTAATGTTATTAGTGGAGTCCCACAGGGTTCGGTGTTGGGTCCTCTGTTGTTTTGTATATTTATCAATGGTATTGATGAAGGTATATCAGGCTTAATGTCGAAGTTTGCAGATGATACAAAGGTTGGCAGGGTTATTAGTGACAGTAATGGCAGTGTGCTACTGCAACAGGATCTAGATAATTTGGGCAGATGGGCTAAGAAGTGGCAACTGAAGTTTAACCTTGACAAATGCAAAGTACTCCATATGGGTAGAAGTAACCCCAGAGAAACGTACCGACTGTGTGGTACTACACTTAAGGTGGTAGAAAATGAAAAAGACTGGGAGTAATTGTGCAGTCAGATATGAAGTTTTCTGAGCAATGCAGACACGCTGCCATGGCATGTCATGGGGTTTTGTCAAAGATATACTGGAATTTTGCTAGCAGGGAAAAGGTGATTATCCCTCTGTATAAGGCAATGGTCAGGCCACGCCTTGAGTACTGTGTACAGGTCTGGAGGCCTCATTTTAGGAAGGATGTAGATTTACTTGAGCGTGTGCAGAGAAGGGCAACAAGATTGGTGAGGCGAATGAAGGGATCCTCTTACCAAGAGAGGCTTAAGTTCTGCAAATTGCAGTGGCTGGAGACTAGGCACCTGCGCGGTGATCTGATTGAGGTGTATAATGCCTTGAATGGGTTGAGCACACTGAATTCTGATGGGAATCAGAATTCAGCATGCCAGTGGGTGGTTAATTGTTGGAACAAACTTCCATCTGTTGTTATGGAAGTTGATAGGTTGAATAAATTTAAGGAGGAACTGGATAGGCATTTGGAGGGAATGGTGTGATTTTTTTTTTTGGCTGATACTGCATAAGCTCATACACTTGCTTTCTTGCATCACATGCCACTACTACTACTACTACTACTACTAATACAACAGCCATTGCAATTAAGTTTGCAGATGATAGAAATGTTGGCTGGGTGGTTAACGACAGTTATCAGGATGAGGTATTGCAACAAGATCTAGGAAAATTGGGTCGATAAGCTGAGAAATAACAGCTGACATTGACAAATGGAAGGTACTGCATATGGGTAGCAGTATCCCGGAAATAACATATCAACTTTGTGGTAATGCACTCAGGGAATGGGAAAACGAATGAGACCTGGGGACAATTGTGCAATCAGATATGAAATTCTCTGAGCAGTGCAGATAGGCTGCGATGACAGCTCAGGAGGTTTTGTCTATATGATATTTATCACTTATTCACAACACGATTTTATTCACATATTTAATCTTCAAGCAGTCTTCGTAATCCATTTTTAATGACCCCCCATAGCGCGAAGTCTAGAATGAAAAGGTCTTGCCGGCCAGACCTTGCTGTACTAGACTTTGTGCTACAGAGGGTCATTAAAAATGGATTAAGAAGACTGCTAGAAGATCAGATAGGTTTTGTCTATGATATACGAGAACTAGCAGGGATAAGGAAGTGATAATCCCATTATATAAGGCAATGGTTAGACCATACCTTCATTAGTGCTACAAGTTCGGAAGCCTCATTTTAGAAAGGATGTACATCTGCAGTTACAGGTGCACAGAAAGGTAATGAGATTAGTGCAGGAAAAAAAGGGTGGTCTTACCAAGACAGGCTTCAGCTCTGCAATTTGAAGCATCTGGAGAGTAGCCCCCCCCCCCCGTAACGTGATCTGATTGAAGCATTTAAGGCTTTGAATGGATTACGCAAGCTTGATGCTGATGGCATTCTTTCTCTCACTCAGACTACACATGAGGGGTTATAAATTCAAATTGAGGAAGGATAGTTACAGGATAGACGTTCAGAGATTTGCCTTCAACTAGCAGGGTTGATTGCTGAAATAAACTTCCATTTGTTGCTGAGAAAGTGGACAGGTTAAATAAATTCAAGGAAGAACTATATAAATTCTTGGAGGGGATAGATAAGTGATGTGGGAGGTTTTTGGCAGATGCCATATAAGCTTGCTTTCTTGCATCATATACCACTATTATCAATAATGTGTTCAATAAAGAATTATCATAATTTTTTTTTCACAACATACTTTTTTTCATCGTGCCGCTTGACATGCCTTTTTTCGAATCCATTTTTTGACATGCATTTGAGAATAAACTCTGATGTCTTTACAACTTATTCTGACAAGTGTAAATGTTTTCCTCGCAGCTCCTTTAACTATGGAAGTATAAAAAAAATCAGGATGCAAAGTCAGGGCTGTAGAGAAGATGAGGAACACATTTGACATTAATGCTGGCCAAGTACTCAATGGCAGTATGAGTAATGTGAGGTCTCGCATTGTTGTGATGTAGCAACCACCCACTTGTGTACAGTTGTCATCATTTGTGATGAATGTGATCCTGCAAATTGTGCAGTATAGTTCTGTGGTAAGATCCTGTAACAGTTGTATGATGTGGCAAAACATGTTGCTAACCATTCCTTGAATGTCAAAAAAGAGATGACTATAACCTTTCCTGCAGAAGCCAAAACTTGTTTCTTCAGTGTTGGTGATGACATAGACTTCCAAACAAAGCTTTGTTTGCTTACTCTCTGGAACAAAATGAAGCCATGTTTTATCTGCCATTATCACCTTGTGCAACCTCACCATCTTCAGTAAACATCCATTGTAACTCCTGACAAACCTCCACGTGGACTTGCTGTTATTCAGGTGTCAGCAGTCTTGGAACTCACCGTGCACAAACATGTCATATACTGTACTGATATTCTCAACGTCTCTGCCATTTGCCTTATATATATATATATATATATATATACGACAATCTTTTTCCATGATTACACAGGCAGTGTTTATGGTTTCTGTTATGAAAGCAGTGGTCGGAGCTCCAAGACTACCAATTTTTGTGATCGAATTAAATCCATCTTTAAACATTCAAAACCACCTGCAAGCTGTGCTATATGTAAGCACAGAGTCACCATAAGGCTCTTTTAATATTTCATATACTTTTATGAAACATGTTTCATATACAGCATCACAAATAATGCATCAGTTCACAGATTGAATTCAAGAGTTCTTGCTAAAACATTCAATTCTTTTCCTTCCACAACCTCTTTCCTCCAGACAATTTTTTTTTCTTTTTCCCCAAAATAAAAATGATTCTAAAAGGATTAAAATTTAAAAGTGATGGATAAGATCAATAAGAATACAAAAAATTAACCGAGATTGATTAAACACACAACCTTTGAACAGTGCTTCCAATAATAGAAAAGTCAACGGAGCAGTATACCGATGTTCAAGGAAATTATTTATAAGGTATTAATTGTAAGTAAGCTGTAAGCAAAAACTTTTTGAACAAAGTTCATATATTACTGAGAACTTTTCTAGTCATAGAAATGTAGCAATTAAAATATCAATTGATCTCTATTAATTAGCTCGTGTTTTTAACAATTTTATTAATTTGTAAAAAATTTTATTTTAGTAAAAAAAATTTATTTTTTACATTCATACTTACATCAATCAACTGGACATCATAATCATTGAATGCCAAATACTTTTTTCCTGCTTCTGTACATAACTTTTGTGCCATCTCGTGAACGTACTGCTCAATATCAAATACAGCTTGATGCACCATCAATACTGGAAATTTCTATAAATTTAAAAAACTTAAATTTAAAAAATTAAATTTAATTTAAATAAATTTAAATTAAAAACACAACTTTCAGCCAATGTTTTGTGATTTAATCTGGTATAATATAGTATAATTAAACAAAACAGTTAATTTTTTTTCATATACAACTCTCTCTCTCTCTCTCTCTCTCTCTCTCTCCAATTCTGTGATGCAGCTTAGCATTATTCCACCAAACTAACTGTTATCCAAATATTGTACACTGATGATAATTTTTTAATGAAATTTTAATGGCTGCTATGCTTATTCAATAAATGCCATTTCTTTTTATTTACTGAAGGAGTCATTCAGTCAATGCATAAATTACTGAATTCAAGGTTTTAAACAACTCAATCAGATCTCTCCTCAGGTGCCTAGTCTTGAGGTGCTGCAATTTGCAGAACTGAAACTTTCTGCAAATTGCAGCACCTCACCCTTCTGTTTGCCCGCACCAGTCTGGGTGCACTTCTCTGCACCCGTTTCAGCAGATCTACATCCTTCCTAAACAAGACCACCAGACCTGTATACAATACTCATGATATGGCCTAACCATGGCCGTACACATATACGAAGAGATAATCTCTCTCCTTATCTCTGATAGCAAAGATTCTGTACATCATTGACAAAATCCCGTGAGCTGTCCTGGCAGTTTTTCTGCAATGCTCAGAGAATTTAATGTCTGACTGCATAATTATCCCCAGGTCTTTTTCATTCCCCACTACCATAAGTGTACTACCACACAGCTCATAAGTTACTCTAGGGTTACTACTACCCACATGCAGTACCTTGCATTTGTCAATATTAAAATTCAACTGCCATTTCTCAGCCCATCAACCCAATTTTTTCCTAGCTCTTGTTGTAGTAGCTTGCCATGATAACTGTCATTAACCACCCAATGAAATCTTTGTGTCATCTGCAACCAGACATTAAACCTGATATACCTTCTTCAATATCAGCAATAAATATTAGTATTAGTATTAGTATTAGTAACGGCCGCATGGTGCAAGAAAGCCTATGGTTTATGCTGCACCAGCCAAAAAAAAAAAAAATAAATAAATAAATAAAAAAAAAAATAAAATAAAAATAAATCCGAACAAAACAATGATAAAAACAAAAAAAAAAAATAAATAAATAAATAAATAACTAAATAATAATAATTAATAAAATAAAAAATAAATAAAAAGGAAATTAAACCTATCATCCTATGTGCTTCCCTTACCCGAAAGTACTATCCAGATGACCTTTGAATTTCCCCAAACTGTCGGCCTCTACCACCCATGAAGGCAACTTATTCCAGTAATTTATAACTCGCTGGCTAAAATAGAACTTCCTGCAATCCAATCTAAACATTTCCCCCCGTAACTTGAATTTATGTCCCCTAGTTCTAGCATCATTTGTAATCTTGAAAATTTTGTCCTCATTCATTTTACTGATGCCTCTCAGAGCCTTAAACACCTCAATCAAATCTCCTCTAAGGTGTCTAGTTTCCAAACTCTGCAACCCACATATTCGAAGTCTTTCTTCATAAGGACGCCCTTTTGCCGATCTCACCAGGCGAGTTACCCTTCTTTGAAAACATATTGAAAACAACAATGGGCCAAGCACTGAACCCTGAGCAACTCCACTATAACATGAGTCCACAAAGTGCAGTGCACATTAATAACTACTCTGTCTTCTTCCCCTTAATCATCCCTTTATCCATAGCAGTAATCTGCCACATTGCTCCAGTTGTACAGCAGTCTTTTATTGCAACAGTATCAAAACCCTTCCTGAAATCCAAGTATATGATGTCAAAATTATTTTTTGCATCATCCAATTTCTTTATTTTTTTGAGTCTTAGTAAGTAACCTATCAGATTGGTTAAACAAGTCTGGCCCTTAACAAGTCCATGCTGTGATTGCAGTATAATTACATGGCTGTCCAAATGGTATTGCATTTCTCTTTAACCAGTGAATCCATTATTTTTCCCTGGAACAGATGTTAGGCTAACAGGTCTGTAATTACTCACGTCGCCTTCTAATCCCCTTTATGAATTCTGGATACATTCACACATCTCAAGTTCATAGGGATCTCCCCTGAATCCAACGATGCTCTCATAATTATGGCTAAGGGTTTTCTTATCTCCTTTGCTGCCTCCCTTAACATATATAGATAGATTCCATCCATCCCAGGTTCCTTTTTTATGTCCATCTTCAACAATTTTTCTTCCACACTTGCCTTTTGGTTATCACGAAGTCATTTAGCTCCTCATTAGAGATTGATAAACTTCTGGCATCCCCTTCCCTAAATAATTCCTAATGTGTGAATGTAGAAGCAAAATACCCATTCAATTTGTCCACAACCTGAGCAGGACCATCAACAGTTAACACATAGTCATCAAGTGGCCCAATGTAATTCAACCCCTTTCTTCTACTGTTAATATAAGCATAGAATTCTTTGCTGTCTTTCTTGGTATTCTTTGCGAGACTTCTCATAAACTGCTGTAGCTTGCCCAACCTCCTTTGTGACTTGATTACAGACTAATTTATATCTACCATAGGCTTCTGTATCACCTGATAATTTATATGCATCCTATGTACTATTCTTCTGTGCCACATGTCTAAATAGTTTATCTGACAGCCATTTAGAGCTAAGCCTTGAACAGTATTTCTTCATTGGCAGAAGAAATAGCTTTTACTCTTGACAGTAGTTATGTCTTTAAGTTCCACATTAGTACACTGTCACTGCTGCCAACTAGTGGTCTTTTACCTACAGATTCTTAATGCATGAAGAATTACTGATGATAACCAGGTCAGGAGCAGTACTTCCTCTTGTTGCCTCTCTAACATGCTGCTGCAGAAAACAGACATCCAAGAAATCCACAAAAATCTTGTATGTGATTGACCAACCCACAAATTCCAGTCAACATCTGGAAAGTTAAAAATCAACCATTATGAGACATTCTGATTTGCTTGTCCAGTCTCTTTCTCTGTATGCCTGTTTTGGTATACTCATTACAGTTATTAAGCCTATAACACACTCTTACTTTGAATTTTGTTTCCCAGTGTTATCACACCAAACTGACTGAACATTGCATTGCACTTGTCACC
Source organism: Mastigoproctus giganteus (assembly GCF_048544385.1). Classification (NCBI taxonomy): domain Eukaryota; kingdom Metazoa; phylum Arthropoda; class Arachnida; order Uropygi; family Thelyphonidae; genus Mastigoproctus; species Mastigoproctus giganteus. The sequence continues at coordinate 206,833,256 of NC_143579.1, forward strand.
CATCTGCCTACAATCAATAGCATGACACACACTCATCACTCCCACTTAGCAATCTTATGGAGTGAGTGGGGGAGCATTTTGAAATATGAAATTAACATCCCCCCCCCCCACACAGTATAATTATATTGTATAAATTAAAATACATTTTTGATTATACATATACTTTTCTTACATGGGTTCCACTATCTTTTATTATATACTTGTTAACACTTATTCACACTTAATTTTTAGGATTTGATATGCACTGCATTTATTTTTATTTTGTAAATTTTTAATATAAAAATTAAAATTAAAAATTTTCATTTTTATATTCTGCTGTTTAGTTGGTTCATTTGATTATCGTTGTATTAAAATTTGGATTTACTAAAACTCTGTAGATAAAGTAACTCTTAATATAAGATTTTTAATTATTTATGTCACATGTATTCTAATTTCTCATGCTAAGGACCTAAAATCTAGAAAGCCTCTGGGACCAAGCTTTCTGGATAAGACTTCCAGTACTGTATACAGCCAATCCCCGACTTATGTGAGGGTTGCATTCCGCAAAATTCTACGTAAGCTGTATCTTATATGTCAGAATTTCCCTAAATGCTTATGCAGCACTCGCAACTATGCGCACTGAATCTGATTGAAGCAAAAAAGAAATGTTCGACGAACACAGAAATAGAATTATTTTTTAAATTTTTTTATCTAATGCACAGGAAAAATTACAAAAGTGTACAAAATTAAATAATAAAACAAGGGAGGAGACAGGCATAACGTCAGCAAATTTTACCTTTCGAGCATAATTGCCAGAATTAACTCTCCAGGTGATAAGCACGCCACTGCGGAAGTTGAGGGCTGTGGAGATTTAGAAGGGGTTATTTTTCAAACACATCACAAAATTTCTCTGCAGCTGCAGAATCGGCACTGGCAACTTCACCACATACTTTAATGTTTTGGAAACCATCCTATTAAACTACCCACTGCTTGCCACGAACTTGGCTTAGGGTTTGCTATTCTTATCCTTAATATCTTCATAAATACAGTAGAGCCCCGCTTTATGATGGGTTCACTCTACGATCAAATCACTTTGCGATGGACTCTCCATAATAAAATACCTTTCACTATATGATATGTAGTAAGTGCGGGATATTGTTATCACATTTGCGAAATGAATTTTAATTCTATTAAACGGAGCTTAAAAAATAGGAATGAAGAGAAGATTCTGAAAAGTTAATTTTTGTTTTTTATATGATTTCAGTGAAGGGGAACACATTTCACCATAATAAGGTAAAAACCCATAGAATTCCAGTTATCAGTATTATCGCAAATGCAATAAGATCGAGTTTACTACCCATTTATAATAGATTGTGCTAACAGAAAGCCAATAAACTGGAAAGTGCAAATTGTTTTTATTGTTTTATGATCGTGACCTCCAAAAATGTGCTTTAGAAAAATATCACAAATGCATTCAAAATTCATTCTTATAACAAAACATAGCAATAAACGGTGAAAGTGTAGTGCATTTTAATGATTTCAGCAGCTGATTCTACTAAAGAGTGATCACTGGTGCCTACTTATTTCACTCTACAATGGCTTACGATTTTCTCTGACCGGACCACGTGGTCCTTTGTCTCAGACAATAGCAGCATTTGCAAACGTGTTTTGTTTTCGCATCCTTTAGTTCAAGTGATTTTGTTTGTGCTTACTTTCCATAAATTACTGTACTGAATTCTTGAACATCCAACAATGCATAATATGGCCCCTAAAGAGCATAGTAAGAAGAAAATTTCAATTAAAATTAAACAAGAAATAGTGAAAAAACACGATGATGGTGGTAAAATTAGTTCATTGGTGTGCGAATATGGTTTTTCACAGTCAATTATTTCTACCAAAGTGAAACAAAAAGAAAACCTTAAAAAAGTTAAAGTAAGTGATGAATTTAACAGTCCAAAAAGGCAGAGAACTGATTGTAGACATGGAAAGGCTTTTGTTGCTGTGGATAAAAGAAAAACAAATGAAGGGTGATACAGTTCCTGGACAATACATTTGTGAACGTGCAAAGCAGATTTTTGAGGACTTAAAGACTAAAATACTTTCAGCTAGTGATATATGGTATGGGGACTTTAAAGCCAGAAAAGGTTGGTTCGGCGATTTTACAAAAAGGTCCAATATTAAAAGTGTCATAAGGCATGGAGAGGCTTGCAGTGCTGATCAGGAAACAGCTGAAAACTTTAAGGCGGAGTTTCGAGAGCTCGTAGAAGGAGGGTTACCTTCTTCAACAAGTCTTTAATACAGACAAAACACGCCTCTTTTGGAAAAGATGCCTAGGCGAACATACATCACAAAAGAAGAGGCCTCGTTGCCTGGTCATAAGCCTATGAAGGATAGGCTTACTCTGCTATTAGGGTCCAATGCCTGTGGTGATTTTAAACTTAAGCCAATGTTGGTTTACCACTCAGAAACTCCCAGATTGTTTAAACAGCAAAAGGTCATCAAAAGCAGGTTGGGTGTCTTTTGGTGGTGTAACAAGAATGCCTGGGTGACAAGACACCTCTTTAATGAATGGGTATTTGAAGCGTTTTGTCCTTCAGTCAGAGGTTACTTAGAAAAAAAAAAACAAACTTCCTTCAAAGGCACTGTTAATTTTGGATAATGCTCCAGGTCATGATCCCCAACTTGCCCGATCTCTGGAGGAGCAATTTAACTTCATTACTGTCACATTTCTCCCACCCCTCTGCTTCAGCCGATGGATTGGCAAGTGATTGCCAACTTTAAAAAAATTTACACAAAGAAGATGCTTGCAAAGTGCTTTGAAGAGACTTCAGGAGACAGAGCCATCACCTTAAAGGAATTTTGGAAGACCAGGTTTAACATCTTAGACTGTGTAAAAATTATTGACAGTTCTTGGAATGATGTTTCAGTTCGGTGCCTCAATGCAGCGTGGAAGAACTTATGGCCTTCAGTCATCCATGATTTTGAAGGATTTGAAGCTGAAAGTGTTCTAGAGCAGGAAATTATTACTCTTGGTGAGTCCTTGGCTCTAGAGATTGATGCGGAAGATATGGAGGAGTTAACTGTGGACCGCAGAAGGGAGTTGACAACAGAGGAGCTCCAGGAATTAGAGCAGATGGGCGAGCATGACAGTGGAGATGAGAAACATGAGGAGGATGACTGTGTAGCAACAACTCAAGAAATTAAAGACATGTTTGCTGCATGGGATATTAGACAGTGAAGAGGACAGTAAGAAAAAAACCCAGATATTGAAACCACTGAATTGATGACCTGCAAATTTGAAGATTAGGTGTTAAGTTATTTCAAAACCTTCATAGAAAGTGCCAAAAGCAAACAACTTTGGACAGTTTTTATACCTTAAGTAACAACAGGCAGCAATCTTGTTGAACACCAGATCCTGAAGGTTGTCCTGATATCTTGATGGTAAAAGATTCTCTTCCAGCTCCATCACCATACCACCATTGACACAGCTTTTCCAATATAAGTTAAATGAAAATTATGATTTTTGTTTTTTTAATGTTTATAATTATCAATTATCATTTTAAACAACATTTGGGGGAGGGGATGAGTAAAAATGTGTGGCACCATCAGCATTTTTTATCTTTTTTCTTTATTTGTATCATGCTCTACTAAACATTCCAGTGTATAAGATGTACCACAATTTTAGGGCGAGTTATTTTTAGATAAAAGGTGCGTGCCTTTTAATATGGTATTCTATATAAAACTAATACAATTTTTGTTATAAAAATCACCTTTTACAGAGATAAACAGCTTAGTTATATAGCGAAATTTTCAACTTCCGAGGACTTGGAACGGATTATCAAAAAACAGTGTGTTAAGGACGATATTTTTACAATACGATGATGTCTCTGGAACGAATTAATATCGTAAAGCTGGGGTCCACAGTACTTCTTGCTTTTGCTTGAATGGCCATTGGACTCAGGGGCACTTGCTTCTGAATCTGATTTTCCATCTTCGACATAGTACCTGAATGCTGTTTTGTGATCACCGTTGATCTTAAATGGATTGATCCTTTAACATGTTCTTTTTATACGTGCACTGTCCCTTAAAATAGTATTCACTGTTGAGGCAGTGAGACTTAATTCCATGCAACAAATGACAAACTTTGTCCTGCTTCGTACTCTTAATTAATCATCTTCATTTCTAAATCAATTTTGTTTTGTTTTGTTTCCTAGCACTGCCAGAACTTGCACTTTCTATTGGTCCCTTTCCCTTCACCATTGTAATAAATAAATAGGAATAAAGAGAAGATTTCAGTGAAGGGGGACACATTTCACCATAATACTGTAATGTAAAAACCCACAGAATTCCAGTTATCGGTATTATTGCAAATGCAGTAAGATTGAGTTTACCTGTTTATAATAGATTGCGCTAACAGAAAAGCCTAATAAACCGGAAAGTGCAAATGATTTTTATTGTTTTATGGTAGTAACCTCCAGAAATGTGTTTTAGAAAAATATCACAAAAGGCATTCAAAAATTGATTCTTATAATGGAACATATGATAAATGATGAAAGTGTAGTGCAATTTCCATTATAAAAATTCCAACTTCAAGGGTCTTGGAACGAATTACCAAAAAAAAAAAAAAAAAAAAAGTGTTATTGGATTCACATTAGGATATTTTCACGATACAGTCAGTCCTCGTATAGCACGATAGTTGTGTTCCTAGAAATCCTCGTGCAATATAAACAACAGGCCCTATGGGAAAAATGGGGTTAGGTGCCGACCACCCAAGATTGAACACAATTTGTAACCAAAACATTACCAAACACAATAAATAATCGTAATAAAATATGTAAGTATTTTATTACAACTATTACGCAATAAAATATTGCTAATGCTTTTGCTTCTATCGTAAGCAAACTTGTTTTTTATTTGATTTTCGATCCAAACAGATGACAGCCGTTCCATCTCTTCCAATTCTTTGTGTCTTAATCTAATGGATTTTAATTACACTTTGAGTTGTTCCTGTTATGAAAGTTTTTTATTTTCTCTGCATTCTTTGTAATTCCCGGCGTTGCCTCATTTAGGTCTGTAGCACGTGCAATATCACATGGTCTTTCATTTCGCACAAAGCGTTTCACAATTTCATATTTTTCTCTATCGACAGAGGCAGACTGGCCATAAGCCTTACCAGGGAAACCCCGGTGGGCCGGAGGCCAGTGTGATTTTGGCCATAAACCATAGTATGAAGACACTATAAATTTTCCCGGGTAAGAATTTTTGATCCAGTCCGCCTCTGTTTATCGATATTGCTTTTCTTTTTCTCTGTGAATCTGCAATGTCTTCACCAGGACGCTTCCTCTTCACACCTTTTAAGTATTTTACTCATTTTTAGGGAATAAAGCTCAATTACAAAACAAGGAGGCAAGCTTGATACACATAAACAAAGCTGCACACGTGTAGCAACTGAATAAACAACACCGTAAAGGCAGAAATATACTATTAACACCTCACATTTTACAAAAGCACATTTCTAGGGGTTACTACCATAAAAAAATAAAAACAATTTCCAGTGCCTTTCTGCTAATGGAATCTGTTATAAACTGGTAGTAAACTCGATTTAATTGCATTTGCGATTATACCGATAGCTGGAATTGTGTTGGTTTTTACGATATTATGGTGAAATGTGTTTCTCCTCCACTGATATAAAAAACATAAATACATTTTCAGAATCTTCTCCTCATTCCTACGTGTTGCGTTCGACTACCATTTCTTGTAAACACAAAGGCGAATCGTGCATGAGCGAATTCCGTTCGTGTTATATAAGATATCGTTCCCCTATTTATAAATCATGTATGATCAAATTCGTGTAATGTAAACACGTGTTATACGAGGACTGACTGTACTATAATTTATTCCTATGGGATGCAAAATACGTTTCCATGATGTTTTTAAAGTTTTCACCGGCCAGCAAAAACTTACGTAAAGTTGAATTACTATAAGTCGAGTATTACGTAAGCCAGGGAGTGCCTGTAATGTCTATGTGTGTATGTGTATCAACTTACCAAATTTACTGATTTTTCTAGATGCATTATCTTTAATGGTGAATTTCCATTTCCACATACTTCCAACTGGAGCACATTGTGGAATTCAGAACATTCTGATTCCTCATCTGCAAAATATGATTACACTTCATTATTTTAATAATGACAAAAAGTATCCTAATTTTTTAATATAAAATTTAATAATAAAAAATGAAATTCAGAAAAAAATGCACAATAAAAGTCATGAAAGTGAATGTTATTTCACATGTTCCCAAAACAGATAATCTAAAGAAACCGACAAATCTAAAGTTAACTTAGTATTAGCAGTGGGAAATGATAAAGTAAGCAAGCATACACATGAGCAAAAAAAAAAAAAAAAAAATTGACACCTCCCATTTCACCTATTCATTCGCTCCAATAGTTTGCCTAGTTCTTTCTTGAATTTATTTAAGCTATAAACTTCCATAACAGATGGAAATTTATTCCAGCAATTAACCATCTGCTGGCTAAAGGAAATAACTTACATACATCTATTCTGCAACAGTCCTTCCTGTATTTGAATTTGTGCCCCCCCCCTCATATGTGTAGTCTGAGCAACAGGAAGAATGCAATCAGCATCAAGCTTACTCAATCCATTCAGTCTTAAACATCTCAATCAGATCACCTCGCATGTGCCTAGTCTACAGATGCTGCAATTTTCAGAACATAAGCCTTTCTTGGTAAGAGTACCGATATGTTTCCCCTCATCAATCTTGTTGTCATTCTCTATACTCGTTCCAGCACCTCCACATTCTTCCTAAACTGAGGCCTCCAGACTTGTATGCAGTACTCAAGATGTGGCCTGACCATTGACTTATACCAGGGGCTGGCAACCTTTTTTGCGTGAAGTGCCATTTTTTTGGAAATGGAATAGAGTGGGAAGGTGTTCTAATAAAAAAATATATTTTTTGAAATATTTTTTAATACTGAAAAAAAAGTAACAAACATTCAATTAGGTACGAATTAATGTCACTTTTGCTGCTGAGCTTCTTGAGCAAATCTCTCAACATCAGGCGAATATGCCATAATTTTCATCTTTATACATGCTGAGAGACTTGCATTGTTCAGACAGTTTCTTGGTTTATTTTTAATATAGTTCATGTTCAAAAATATTTGCTCGCTGAAATATGTAGCTTGTGGGCTAAAAGTTAAAGAGCTGCAGGTAGCCAACCCCTGCCTTATACAATGGGGTAATCACCGTCTTATCCCTGATAGCAGAATTCCTGTATGTCCTTGACAAAACCCTATAAGGTCTCCTGGCAGCCTGTCTCCATTGCTCAGAAAACTTCATATCTAATGGCACAATTACTCCTATGGCTTTTTTATTTTCCACTACCCTGAGTTACTACTTTGCATTTATCAACGTTAAATTTCAATTGCCATTTCTCAGCCCATCTGCCTAACTTTTCTAGATCCTGTTGCAGTAGCATACTGTCATTACCCACCCTGCCAACCTTTATATCATCTGAAAACTTGGACATTAAACTTGATATGCCTTCATCAATATCATCGATAAATATAGAAAACAACAATGGGCTCAACACCTTGAGAGACTCCACTAATAACATTTGTCCACGAAAGGCAATGTCTATTGATTACCACTCTCTTCTCCCACTCATTTTCAACAATTTCTTTTCCACTTTCCTCTCTGTTACTACAAAATCATTTAGCTCCCTATTGGAATTTGATAAACTTCTGTAATCCCCTTTATCCATAGCAGCAACTTGCCATTATGCCACACTGCTGTAATTTGTAAAGCAGTCTTTTATATGCAATAGTATCAAAAGCTTTTCTTAAATCCAAGTATATGATTTCAAAATTATTTTTTGCATTCAGTTCCGTTGTGACCACATCATAAGGTCCAATCAAATTGGTCAAAAAAGATTTCCCCCTATCAAACCCATGCTGTATCTGAACTATAATTACAGCCTTTTCTAGATCAGTGTTTCTCAACCTTTTCGTTGCTATGGCGCACTTTTAATGTGTAGCGCGCACACTTTTAAAGATGCTAAAATTTTGCAGCACATCACAATCACTATTATACTCATATATTCACAAATGGAAAGTTATTTCTGTTGGGTATATTTAAAATAAACTTATTATTTGTAGTATAGGTGAACAGATCTAGTACTAGGAATCAAAATATGACATCACTGCCAGAAGATAGAGCATAAATAAACAAATTTTTGTTTGAATCAATTTTTTTTATTAAAACTTGGATTTACTAGTTTTTTTTATTTGCATTTTTCACGGCACACAGGTTGAAAAAACAGTGGTCTCGATCAGTGTTTCTCAACCTTTTTTGTTCGCATACCCCCAAAGAACCACGTTCTTATTTTTATATATATGTCTATTATATTTTGTAAGTATAATAGACATACATATATAATATGTATGTCTATTATATTTTACTACAAGTAAACCTCTACACTTGAATTCTAAGTGCTTACAGTGAGTTAACTTTTTTGTACTTATATAGTAAAACAGATGATAAGACCCCTTTTATGCACATGTTTTGTGTTGCGCAACAAATTGTCGAAATACAAACATTTATTCTCATTATAACTAGCAAATATTAAAAACTCAGTGAAATTGTTGAGCTTGTTTTGTTGAAGCCAGCAGTTCAATTCATGGCTGTGTAGAAGTTAAGGCAAGAATGATTGCTGACTCTGGATTCAAACGGTTTCTGTCCTTAACTTTTATTGACATTAAGGCAGAGAAGCCTTGTTCACACAAATAAGTTGAGGGAAATACAAAAAGCTTTGAAAGAGCTCCATTGTTAATTTCTTTAAACTGTTTTCGAGTTTTGGACCAAAAATCGCATTTGTCAAGCATTCAAAAATTGTTTTCAATGAGTTATCCGCTGTAATTTCTAATAAACTCTCTTTTAAATCGACTGGCATGTCGGCAGTAATGGCATTGGCTGTGACGAAAGGATTTAATACCCAATCGTTTTTTTTTTTCTTCATTCTTGATATGTGGAAAATATTGTGCGATGGCTTCACTGAGATGCATTTTAGTCACACTGACACTTATGGGAACTCCATTCTGAACAGTGAATTCGTTAAGATTCGGAAAAGCTGCGATATTTCCATCCTTGATACATTTTAAAAAGCAATGTTAAAAAGCCGTGAATTTGGTGCTCTAGACTTGATCAAATGAACTACCTTAATAGCAACACTCATTACTTGATGCAACTCTGGAGTCATATTTTTTGCAGCCAAACTTTGTCTGTGAATAATACAATGTTGCCAGCCGATGTCAGGATTGACTTCAAGTATACTTGCAATAAGACTGCTTTTTTGTCCAGTCATTGAGGCCACTCCATCTGTGGATATACTGATACACCATTCCCACTGGAGTCCTAATTCAAGTCTCACAAAATTGTCCAAAGTGTGAAAAATATCTTTTTTCCCCTTTGTATGTTCTGGCATCTGTTTACAACCCAGTATGTCATCCTTAATAGCACCAATTTCAACATCAAAACAGCGGACAAACAATAAGCTGGGCATTGTTTGAAATGGCTGTAGACTCGTCGATTTGCACCGAAAATCTTTTATCCAGTTTGATCTTTTCAACAGTTTGCAAAATTATATCTTGTGCCATTTCACAAATTCGGCGACCTACAATAGTATCAGAAGTTGGTATGCTTTTTATTATGTTTAAATACTTTTTGTCTAGCATTTTATCAGCAATAATTAAAGTATCAGAAACTATGAGTGTTTCAACCGCTGTGTATGCCTTTTTATTTTTGGCAACCAATAAAGCTAATTCGTAAGATGTTTCTAAAGCATCTTTAGAATTTGAAGTTTGGGTAAAACTTTGAATAACATTTTGATTTTTTATTATAGAGTTAGCTTTGCGCTTAAAAAAATCAATAGCTCTATATCTTTCAATTCGACATAATTTGTTACAAGATGTTGTTGTAATAGAGACAGCTTCGTGCTATTATTAGACAAAGTTTTATTGCATATTACACAGATTGGAAGAGGTGAATCACACTTGTTTGATTTGAAACCATAATTAACATAACTTTTGTCATAATAACGATATTTGGGTTTAGTCTCAGCTTTCAAATATTTTGCAGTATTATGTTATGTTTAGTTTTAGTAGATCTTCCAACAACATTCTCAACACCACTTGATCCAGATGAAGTAACAAGTGTAACTTCATTAGATCTTTGCAATTCATTATTTTCACTACATACACTGCTGTTCTCACCTTCACGTTTTTGCTTTAAAATAAACTCATCCATAATGGGGTATTAAAATAATTACATGGAAGAATTAACAGAAAAAATCACCACATAACCGTCCCCATGAGCTTACAGAGAAGAACTAAAACAAAATGGATGGTGAACGGCTGGTAATCCAACAACCATTGGACACAGTTCGAGTGATTTCGTAAATACTCGGTAGTACTAGCAAAATCCATTTATACGCACATTCCGTTTTTGGATTACTTAAATTTGATTAAAAAATTTGACTAATAAAATTGGATTAAGTGTATTAATACCCACCAAATTATGGGGCAGTAATTTTTTTAACCACTAAATTAACAATAATTAAAAAGAAAATTTAATTATAAAGCATCAATATATACTTAAAAATATCATCATTTCGCATTTCTTAAAAGCAATTTAGTGCTATTAAGCTCTATATTTATACTAAATAAATATAGAGATAAATTAGTTTTTTTATTAGATAATTTAATCATGTATTTCGTTAATTATTATCTCCATAAAGTCTTAAAAAATCATTTTTTTATAAATTTTTCGAAAATATATATCATCTCAATCAGAATGTCAAAATTTTTAATCAAATTTAATTAATCCAAAAATGGAATGCGCATATAATCGGATTTTGCTGTATTTGACACTTCAATGCAGCACTTCGGATGAATCATCACTTAAATCACAATAATTTATATACAACAATACAAAACACGCTTAAGTAAAAAATCAGATAAATCATCATTTAGCTTAATAATAGCAATATTGTAATTACTACAGAATATGGTTAAGTAAAAAATACGTTTCAATTGTTCCAAAATATTTTGGTTTCTTGTTAATCTCTCGTGTACCCCAGGTTGAATAATGCTTGTCTAGATGATCCTACATTACTTCTTTTACCAGTGACCCCCATTATTTTTCTTGGAGCAGAAGTTAAACTAACAGGTCTGTAATTACTCATATAGCCCTTTGATCTCCCTTTGTGAATTGGAGATACATTTGCACATCTCCAGTCCAGACTTCCCTTGAATCCAAGGATGCTCTCACAATTATGGCTAAGGGTTTGCTTACTTCCTTTGATGCCTTCCTTAATACAGATGGATAGGTCTCATCCACCCCAGGTGCCTTATGTTTAACTTCAATAATTTATCTTCCTCTTTCCTCTCAGTTATTACAAAATCATTTAGCTCCCTGTCACAGTTTATTAAACTTTCTGCATCCCCTTCCCTAAAAAATTCATCATGTGTGAATGTAGATGCAAAACTTAGATGTGTGAATGTAGATGCATTTAGTTTGACAGCAACCTGAGCAAGATCATTAACAGTCAAACCATTGATATCAAGTAGACCAATTTGATTCATCCTCTTCCTTCTAGTATTTTCAGAAGCAAAGAATTGTTTTCTGTTTTTCTTTATATTCTTTGCCAAAGGTTTCTCGTAATTTCTCTTGTGACTCGATTACAGACTAGTTTATATCTACCATAGGCTTCTGTGTCACCTGATAATTTATATGTATCCCATGCATTTTTATTCTCTGCCATGAGTTTTATCAGATCATCTGACACCCAATTCAGGCCTATAACTTGAAGAGTATTTTTTTGTTGGTATGAAAAGGCTAGAAGCGTCCATGATTAATTTCTTGAACGCTTCACATTTAGAATTTGCTGATGGTAACATCATCAGTTGGTCCCACTCACTTTTATGAAAGCAAATACCCCTCCCTTTACCCTTGATGGTAGTTACATCTTTAAGCAAATCCTAAATAAATACACTGTGATCACTGCCACCTAGTGTCTCTTTTATCTGCAGATTCTTAATGCAATTATTATTAATTACATTAAGAATCTATTTATTTCTAACTAATGCACAGAATTTAGTGATAAAAACATTGTCCCATCTCATATAAGTGACAAAAACTCCTGCTACCTTTAATTTTATAATTAAAAATTTTAATAAACCTTAAAGTTTTTTCCTTATTTATTTACTAACATAGTAGTAATATAGTTTTTGATATATGCAATATGAAGGTAGGCAAAATTAACCCTGGACAGCCTATGCAAGGCTCATGGGTTAGAACTTTTTTCAGCATGGTTTGTGCTTGATAATAAGTGAGACTTTTTTTTTACAGAGATGATATACACTTAAATAGAATGGGTACAAGAATACTTGCTAATGCTATGGAGGCAGCATTAACTAGGTAGGAAAGCTCGGGGAGCTACACAGACAACAGATTAACAGCAACCACAGGTAGTGGTGAAAGTGATTCTTGTCATGCTTCAACTGGGACATGCAACAGCCTGGAGAGAGCAAGGTAATTCAGGTAATTCTCCAGTGGGGCAAAGACAACTTAGTTAATTTCAACCCTTCTAAAACTCAGTCTTGTCTTATATCTCGCAAAAAGGATTCTTCTGTTCCTATGCTTTTCTTTAGTGACACTTTGATTTCTAGGCAAAATGATATATCTCTTTTGGGGATTACCCTGACTTCTAATCTCTCTTGGCACAGGCACATTACAAATATTGCTTCCTCTGCATCTAAAAAATTTGGTTTTCTCTTTCGCTCTCAGCGTTACTTTTCTTCCAAACAGCTGCTCACTCTGTATAAATCGCAAATCCGCCCTGCCATGGAATATTGTTCCCACATCTGGGGTGGTGCCCCCAAAACCTTTCTCAGGCTTCTTGATTCCATTCAGAAGAGGGCAGTTAGGTTAATTAATGATTCATCTCTAACAGAGTCTCTCCACTCGCTTTCTCACAGACGTACTGTTTCTGCTGCATGCCTCTTCTACAGATACTTCCATGGGCACTATTCTTCTGAATTGGCTTCTATAATTCCCGCTCTCTTTTCAAAACAGTCCGAACACATGCCGCCACCAGCCAACATCCATTTACTGTCCAACTTCAAACCCACAGAACCAACTTTTCATCTTCCTCTTTTATTCATTCAACTGCTTTTCTGGAACAACCTTCCTTCATACGTATTTCCTGAAAATTACAATCTACAGAAGTTCAAGTCCAATGTCAACAAATATCTTCTTTCGTCTTCTCAACCTCCAACCCAAGCACGGTACTAAGTACTATAGGTTCTAATACCTCTCGTGTTTGGGGTTCACATAAAAAAAAAAAAAAAAAAAAAAAAAAAAAAAAAAAAGGTGTCAGGGATTACAAGGTCTGCAGGTGGTGGTGGTGCTTGCAGGAGACAAGTAAATACATGGGATATGTTACGGTTACTACGAACCAAAGCAGGTGCATGTATACTTGTGTGTACACTAATTCTAGAAGTACAATAAACAAATTTGATGAATTTGAAGTTCTGATTAAGCCATCAAATGTGGACATTGTATGGATAATGGAGTGAGGGTGCCACTTAGTTATGCTTTTCGTTAAGCACACACAAGGTTCTAAGGCAATTGAGGATTCTAAGGCAAATTTGATGAATTTGAAGTTCTGATTAAGCCATCAAATGTGGACATTGTAGTGATAACAGAGTGAGGGTGCCACTTAGTTATGCTCTTCGTTAAGCACAAAGGTTCTAAGGCAACTGATGATTCTAAGGCAAATTTAATGAATTTAAAGTTCTGATTAAGCCATCAAATGTGGACATTGTAGGGATAACAGAGTGAGGGTGCCACTTAGTTATGCTCTTCATTAAGCACACACAAGATTCTAAGGCAGTTGATGTGGATAGCCAGTGTACTGTTGAATCAGTTTAGTGTGACAGAAGCACTGGGAAAACAAAAATGAGAATTCAAGTTGTGGCCATTAAATAACGGGACTGCACGCACAGCCAAAACACACCAAGCACCACCTGGAAAACAAAGGCACAACAATTGAACCTTTCCCTTAGTTGTCTGCAAAATCACATCCTAACATGCTTATTCACTTTGCAATGAGTCAGGTTTTCGTTTGTATTTTTGTAGTCCGCTGTAAAAATGACACACAAAAGAATCAAACAATGAACCAATCTCAAATTTTTAACAAAACTAAATAAAACGCCAATTTAAAGTTATGAGTTGTTATTTCAAATTTATGGGGATAAGACTGTGTCAAGTGCTATGTGTTTGAATGGCATAAAAGATTTTTAGAAGGAAGGGGAGAGAATGTGGAGGACAATGAACAAACAGGCTGTCAGATATCCATGAAAACTGATGTAAATATGGACTAGGTAAGAACATTGATTAGAAGTGATCATTGTTTAAGCCAGCCTTTCTCTTTTTACCCTGGAGAAACCCCTGAAATGATTTTTAGGTCTTAGGGAACCCCTGCATAAAAATTATTATATTTACAGCTCGTGGTATGTTAAGGTAATCAGTAAGTTGTAAACATAGTAATCCAATAACAATTGTCAATGCTCTTTTGAGTAGAGAATGATATTTTTCTGTGGATCTGTTTATTTTGGCCACCTTATTAGCCTACTCTTTTTGTGTGGTTCCTTTCCCCACAAATCTGCATCTTGTTCAAAGACATCCTCCATCTTGTTGAGTGCACAACTCAGTGACTCGCCAGCATTTGAAGCCATCTCTGCCATCTTTGTAGTCCATGATGTGAGGATTCAGGTTGTTGCTGTTTATTTACCTCCTCTTCCTTCTAGTATTTTCAGAAGCAAAGAATTCTTTTCTGTTTTTCTTTATATCCTTTGCCAAAGGTTTCTCGTAATTTCGCTTGTGACTCGATTAAAGACTAGTTTATATCTAGTTAGCTTATACGACACAAGGGATAAGCTAACTTAACCTGTATTATAAAACACCCCAAGCCTCACATGTCCACCTTCATTTTAGGAGACTTAACATGCCCTTCCTAAGACATGAAGTGGCTATGAATGACCTTGTACACTCCTCATCTCTAGGATTTTCACTAACCCATACACGACCTACAAGATGACATCAAAACCTCAACCTCCTATTCCATAACCTGGACAATCTCACTCTCACAACGTCAGGTTTTAAGTTCGCATCGGATCATCTTCCAATTGCCTTTGATTGCAAAAACTTTGCTGTCTCCAACAACTTGGCCAATATAAGTATAAAGAATCTCAACTCAAGATCTTATCATTAAAGGACATAAAATCACATATCATCTCTAAAAAGATTAAGATCTACAGACTGGAATCAAATCGTTGCTGGCCATCCTGATCGAATGTGCACCAATTTAGCTAACTTGTTAAACGACATCGCCAGTGAAGGGGCTTCCAAATCCATCCACCTGTCTTTCAGGACCAAAAACTGGTTCAAGATGCAAAATGTGCCTTCATCATGAAACAGAAACTATACCAGAAATAGCAAAGGACATGATACCCAGCTCATTACCAGCTCTATAAAAAATACCGGGCACATTTACTCACGCATACGGAGAAAAGCCCAGAATGACTGGATCTCCTACACAATGAAGCTAGGGAAAGAAACTACACCAAAAAGAGCCAATGGTTCCCCATGATGACTGACGTCTTCCTCGAATGGATCAAGTCACTTGAAACCAAACCCCTGCCTGCCCCATCCCCTTAATACAGGTTAATCCAACATCAAACCAAACACGACTGGATAAAATAGATATTTCAAAGGAATGCCTGATTGAGGCCATCAACAGTCTTTCCAACACGTTTTTATGGTTAAATTATGTAGCACATACATCATCGACCTCTTGCTTGATGCATACAACTCCATCCTCACAACAGGAGCTTACTCTACCATTTGGAACACATATTATGTCTCTCCCATCCCAAAGAAGTCTAATCCAAAAACACCAAAATCATGGAAAAAGCCATCCTCACTGTTCTAATTCATCTTATAATTTGACCACAACCCTCCATAGTATTCTACCCTGACGATCCACTAACATCAACCTCAGGGATACGCCTTTTCAGAATAGAACATACATTACGCAACAAAGAGCAACTTGATATTTTTTTGTGTGTCCTTGTATCGGGGGTGGCTCTTAGGCATAAGCTGATCTCCACCTTGTTCATTCTGTGATGGCGCGGAATCTCTAGAAAAAGATCCTGATAAAAGTATTAGTGTGTGTGTGTGTGTGTGTGTGTGTGTGTGTGTGTGTGTGTGTGTGTGTGTGTGTGTGTGTGTGTGTGTGTGTGTGTGTGTGCAGTTAGTATCAGGCCACTTCACTACCAGGATGCAGTCAACACCTGGGCAGCTGCTGCTTGGTGCCCATCCCTAGGCAAGAGGAGCTAGGTCAGGGTCTATTATTCTCTGTGAGTGCTGTAATGCACAAATCCCACACTCACCGGAAGTGAGAGCCTTAGTGTCCGGACACGTTTTATCGTGCTCCTGATTTTTAGTGGAATTTAGTAGTTTAAAATGTGTATACAGTTCAAAAAAGTGTTCAAGCTGAAAGAACTTAATTGGAGAATTTCCTAGATGAGACTATTTTTATATTCTACTGAGAATTTAGTAAACTACCAGAGTTTTTATCCGTGTCCTTTGTTGCCAGACCTACAATGGTCACCATGTGGCTGGCAGCAGGGCCATAGAGAGGCATTGATATAAAGCAGTGGCCACATCGGTAGTTTGCACTTGACTGGGGAGGTTTCCAAACCGTGTTAAAACCGAGCAGGAAGTCTGTCCACCAAACTGTGCTGATAACTGCTCAACTTGTAGTGAATTATGTGTATTGTAAACCAGAAGCAATGAATTCAGTGACTCTCCCCCCCCTTGCCATAAACTTTGCCTGGCTGACTGTGAACTCCTTACCTATGCATCCTACGGAATTACTAATGACACAATCGTCTCCAGCGCCCCTGGAAACTCCTCTGGGAAGTGATCCTGCTCTTCTGGGAGCATTTTCACACTAGGCTGTCTCCCCATTAGTAACCAAGGGGGATAGCCCAAAATTTCCATAATCATCTGTGTGCCCCAAAATTCAACCATGGATTTATGTAAGGCATCGCCAGATGGCATTTTCAGTGCCCTACCAGATCATACCAACATATGCCCGATTATCCGGAATTTGCGAAATGGAAGGGAAAACAGAAAAAATTATGGAACTCTTGACGCAGTCACAAAGTGACAACCTCAACATTACTGACGAGACAGAAGAGATGGAGGACACCCAACCAGGGACCTCCAAAGCCAAGCGAAAAGATTGCAAGTGAGCGACCCACTCCCAGACCGAGTCTAGAGAGCAGCCTGACCCCATAGCATCTCAAAGGAAAACAAACAAACAACGACGATGAAAACAACAGGAACCACCCCTGAACCACACTCTTCCAGAGGGCTCTGTCTATGAGAAAACACTCATTTTAAAAATGGCCCTTGAAAATATATTCAAAGAGAACCCTAACAGGGTCTCCTCCAGACTGAGATCTCAAATTGTGACAATATTTCACAAAATGGAGACAATTCTCCATGACACAAACTTAGAAAGTGAGAGAATAGCCACATGGCTACAAACTATATGGAATGCGGGCCAAGACAAATGCCATAGCGTGTCCCGACATATTCAGAAGCACTGAGGACCCCAACAGCAATGGAAATGCAACAGACAACAACAACAATGCACCAGAAGAGGAAGACACTCCTACCAACATCAAATCTGAAGCAATACTCAGACCAAAAGAAACAGGAAAAATTCGCACAAGCGAAGATCTCAAAGCAAAAGTAATAAATAACACGAAGGAGGACCTCAAGCTAACACGAATAAAAGGGATGAGAAAGATGAGAGCCGTAGGACTGGTAATAGAGACTGAGACCAGACAAGAAATCCTGAGTATCAATGATAACCCTAAGATTGTCGCCCTTGGATTAACGGCCCAGCTGCCCAAAAGGAAGGGACTGAACATATTAATTTATAATGTTAGCCCGGAAATAACTTTACCACAGAAACCTCTAACAGGAAATCCCGGACAATGAGCCGCAAAAAGAGATAATACCAAAGTACCACATAAAGGCGAGAGGAGGTATAAAAAACAGTTGGAGTGTGGAACTTATCCCAGAGGTGTGGCAAGTCCTAAAGGACTGGACAAGGGTCTACATAGAATGGGGAAGCTATTGTTTTCGAGAGCAGGTGGCAGTACCAAAATTCTTTAGGTGCTGTAAGTTCAGCCACTCCAGTCACGTCTATTCCCAGACGGTTCCAACATGCGGACATTGCACTGAAAAGGGCCACGAATATAAAAACTGTTCACACAAAGCCAAGGAAGCCACATGCACAAATTGTAAAACAATGAAACTCAAATATACACACTCAATCATGAATCCTCACTGCCAAATCTATATAAAAGCCAAGAGCACCAGAATCGATTATGGGTACAAAAATTAAGAAATATAACACAACCATGATCAAAATAATACAAACAAATGCCCAGCGAGCAAAAGCGGTTGCTGATCAGATTCAGATCAAGGCTGATGAAGAGAACATAGACATTATATTACAGGAGCCGTACGTCCATGCAAGGTGGGTAGCGGGCTACCCACTACAATATAAAGTGATCCACACAGAAGAAGGCACCCTGTGGGCGGTGGTATTGGTCAGAAACAAGAATATTACTGCAACAATGCACGGCTTGGGAAGCCTGTGCCCAACTCATCACAGCACTGGGTTCCCTCTACGTGGTGGCTCTATACAGGAGACTGGGACAAGAAATAGAGATTTCCATCAACTACCTACTCTACCTAAAGAACACCCTGCCAAACGAAAGAACCATAATAGGAGCGGACGTAAACTGCCGTTCCCCACTATGGTACAGTGCTACAGATGATAGAAAAGGGACAGCAAACGGACAACAACTTGAGAATTACCTGACAGGATCACAGCTAGTGGTCCTAAACCAGCCACACCAGCTACCAACATTCTGTAACACCTTCTGGAGGCCACCATCGACATATCCTTAGCCAATAGGAACCTGACGAATCACGTGGCCGACTGGAGGGTGGAGGAAGCCTGGACCACTTTGGATCACCAAGTTATAACTTGCACAATAACAAGAGCAATGACAAGAGCAACAATCAACCAACAATGCCAGAGATATGCAGTTTCCAAAGCGGACTGGCCGCAATTCAAAGAACTACTGACCACAGCGATTAGCAGTAACCCACTAACCTTGAATCCACTGAACAGTCCAGATGAACAGAAAGGTACTACGGAGCTGATGACAACTATCGGTAACCAAGCAATAAGAAAGAAACACCCCCCAACTGGGGGCAGTACCCTGGTGGACTCGAGATATTGCCACACTCTGGCGGCAAACGATAAAAGCAAGGAAGTACTTTCAGAGGGCCCACAGATCATGGCCTGCAAATGAAGTTGAAGCCCTGAGACAGCAATATAGAGAGATAAGAAACTACTATACTGATGCCATTAAGAAGAGCAAAAGATGTTCTTGGGAGCTCTTAGTATCCACAGAAGGAAACACTGACCCCTGGGGCCTAGTTTATAAGGTAACCAACAAGATGCCCAAAGGGGGAGGTGAATGTCACCACCAGGCCCCGGCAGAGACACCTTACCATGACCTGGGAGCAGTCGATGGACAATATACTGGACACAATCTACCAGAAACCAGCAATGCTGATACTACCAGCACAGAGCCAAATATGTGAGAGCAATGCTAGTTACACCAATCAGGCAATGGGGGCCCTCTTTACCATGGATGAGCTCAGTGTGGCCGCTAGTCGAGTAAGAAGCAAGAATTGCCCAGGTCTCAACATGATCGAGCCTGAAATCTTAAAGAAAACTGTTGAATATGCACCATACCTATTGCTCACCCTATACAACAGATGCTTGGAAGCGGGCCACTTTCCAAAGGCATGGAAAACGGCCAACTTAAAACTAATTCCAAAAAACCCAACAAAAAAACCCAGAAAGCCCAGATGCATATCGATCCATCGCACTGCTCTCAGTGGTAAGTAAAGTATTTGAAAGAATACTTCACAGAAGAATAATTGCCCACTATGAAAATAATGGACTCCATGCTGCAAATCAGTATGGCTTCAACCAGGGACCTCGTCAGTGGACGCACTGGGAAACAAGTACCTGCTTCTCATCTCGGTTGACTTTGCTGGGGCGTTTGACTCACTTTGGTGGCCAAGCGTACTGGCGAGATTGAGGGAGGCAGGGGTGCCAACCAACTTATTCAAGGTTATGAAAAACTATTGATCACATAGAAGAGTGGAGATCAATGTAGAGTATCAAAAGATCACAAGAGAAGTGCACAGAGGCTGTCCGCAGGGGTCGATACTGGGACCATTCATGTGGAATTATGGTCTTAGATGAGTTCTTGATGATGGATCTGGGACTCGTCGGGACACAAGCATTTGCTGACAACCTGATATTAACCCTGGGAGCAGATTCCAGGCCCAGTTGGAAACCAAAGCAAACCAGGCACTGCAGCAACTCCAGAAATGGGCTTCAAACCACCAGCTCAAAATTTCACCCATAAAGACCTCTTCAATCCTGCTTCAAGGAACCCTGCAATTGTGACAACTGCCACAAGCCAAAATTGACAATGTCGCCATTAAATTTGTAAACCAACTTAAGTACCTAGGCGTAGTCCTGGACAAAAACCTCTTGTTCTAGCCGCACCTAAAGTACACAAGAAAAAAATCAGGAGCTATTCTGCACTGGTAGCCAGAGTTACTAGGAAAGATTGGGAACTCAAAAAAAAAAAAAAAGAACCCTGATGCTATAAAAACTGCATTGGCAGTGAATAAAAGAATCTTGTACATGATCCAAAGGACCATACTATTAACTACAACACGTGCATGTAGCACAGTGAGTACCCCAGCACTGCAGGTACTCACTGGAGCACTTCCTTTGGACCTGGAAGTCTTTCGCACAGGTCTGCTATACTTGCTATCCAGGGGAGTGGCAGCCACACATCTGGACTACAGAACTGACCCAGCGAACAACCTAAAAACAGAGAAAACTACACTACAAACCCACCTGCTAAAATTATGGCAGAGAAGATGGACGGAGACCACTAAGGGCAAAATAACCAGAGGATATCTACCAGACCTCCAGAAAATCTACCCAAAACAGCCGACCTGGTACTTCCCATATGACATCTATAATAACAGGCCACAGACCCTACAATGAGAAGCTGCATGGATTCGGACTCACTGAGGACCCCAACTGTAAGTGTGGGGAGACAGAAAGCTGGAATCACATAGTCTACGAGTGCCCACAATATGAAGACCTCAGAGGGGTACTAATAACAAAAATAAGATACCTACCAAAAGGATTGGAATCCCATTTCATAGATACTGAGGATGAATATAGAGCATTATTCCAGTTTGCACAAGACCTCTTTGTCAGGAGAAGGACATTAATCACCATCTACAATGGTTGACATCAAGTACCGCTATTGAGACACCAGCCAGGGCTGAAACTAGAGATGAGGGACACAAGCACAAGGATGGGGCCTGACCCATGAGTGAAGAAACTTGAAAACAGAAATGCAGCAGCAGCTGCCATTAGCCATATGGCAATCTGAAGAGGGCACTCTAGCCCTTTATACCTACATCCACGGCCTCCGTAGCCGAGTGGGCAGGAGCGGGAGTGCAGTCGCACACGCTCTTTGAGTAGACCGGGGTTCAAGCCCCTGACTGCTGAATATGGTCGATCTGCCAACCCGCACTGGACCAGCGTGGCAGATTATGGTCCATTTCCCTCAGCATGAATTGTTGAGGAGGCTTCCACCCTGCAGTGGGTTGATAATGGCTGCACTTTACTCTTTTTACCATGGGGGGAGGGGGGACATTTTTGTCCTCTCCCCTCCTCACCACCCCATATCTTCTACTCTGGTGGGGCAAGGATATGCCCCACTGAAAACTAGGGTTACCTACTCTAATGGACCCATATTTCTGCCTCCCCATCTCTCTACCTATACGCTAGCGAAAGCCTTACACACCAAAAACTTAACATGTCTAAATTACCTTACACCCATAACTTGGCCTAGCAAAACCAAGCAATTCTACCCCTACGTTGAAGTGTCTCTCTCTCTCTCTCTCTCTCTCTCTCTCTCTCTCTCTTTTTTAAGGTCCTAGCTGCTGAAACCTCAGGAAATTAAGTGGCAGGACCTGCCAGAGCGAAACAGACTACCGGGTTCCTGGTCTGCCTCCACGGGGCGTAAGTGGTTCCCAGCAAACTGGGAACCACTTACCCACAATGAAAACAACGCGGAGATGGGGGAACCCCTGGTGCCGTATGACAACAATACACTTTACACTCACCGGAAGTAGTGCAATACCGGTGGGTGCCAGCAATCCCACTCTCAGGTTGCCTAGACATGAGAGCCAGAAAGAAAAAGATAAAAAAAAAATTAAAAAAAAGAAAAAGAAAAAAATAATAATAATAATAAAAGATTGGGAAAAAAATTAAAAGTGTTACAAGTAGGATTACACCAGCAAGAGTCTGATTTGCAGACTATTGTCAAAGACTTCTTGACAAATTACAATGTAAAAGGCCAAAATGCATTTAGCAACTTGATTTTAAAATAGCAAAAAGCTTAATTTACAGTACTCACCAAAACAGATTATATGAGGTGAGTACTGTAAATTAAGCCTTTTGCTATTTTAAAATTAAGTCTTCAAATTACAGTAGATAAGGAATTCCTAAATTCACCATAATTTAGCAACTTGATATTGTGTTCCTAGACATTAAGACAGCTTTTGACAATTTGTCCATCCCTGCACTATGTGCCATTACTTCAAAATCTTTAGCCACCTATTAGATCTCCTTAAGAAGCTCCTACAGACCAGGACCCTATGGATAAGAGATCATAACCATCATCATTGAATTATCTGCTCTATAGGGCTCCCTCAAGGGAATGTTCTCTCTGCCGCCCTCTTTTCCGCATCTTTAGAACCCTTCCTTGCAAATAATCATGCTAATTTTACCATGTATGTCGATAATTTAAAGTTCTCTGTTGTTACAAAATACCACCAATCTCTCCAGTCTACTAAAGTGATCTCCAACCGACAGTCACAAGAACTTGAAAATTACCTTCGCACGATTGGGCTCTCCATAAACAAAGATAAAACTGCTCAATTTACTATCATCAAAAAGAGAAATATAAACGACGTGAACGTCACGATTGGGAACTCCCTAGTTAAAAAAGTCACCCAGGATTTGGGCCTCGACTGGGACAAAGACCTTATGTTCTTGCCTCATTTTAATGCCACTCAGAAGAAAACATATGCAGCTATATGGGCAGTGAAACAGGAAATCTCCAACTTCCATAATTATCATTATTATTAGCCATATGGTGCAAGTAAGCCCGAGATTTTTGCAGCAACAGCCAAAAAAAAAAAAATTTCTGAGTTACCGAGAGAGAGAGAGAGAGAAGCAGAAGTACTCAGGATGGCAGGTTGTTGTTTAGATGAACCTTTGAGATGGCGACCCACTGGATGACTTGAAGCTGGGAAGTCGCAGGCAGAGGTGGCATGTTGGCTTAATGATTATGCAGTGTCATCTCGGCACTATGGAAGCAGTTTCAGGAGACAAGAACCATTACAAGAAAAGCTGGCCAAGGTCACCTGAAGGCTACGTCAACCAGCACAGACTACTATCCAGCTCTAACAGCAAGATGGAACCCTATTAACAGCAAGATGGAACCCTGAGGTTGCTGTGGCCACAGGTGAAAACATTTCCAACTGGACTGTTTTAAGACTCAGTTCAAAGCAGACTCTATGTAAGAAAGCCAGTGATTTGTATCCCATTAACCCAAACCCCCGCAGAGCTCATCAACGTTGGTGCCATAAACACATGACTTGGAGCCCTGACAAATGGGGTATAGTTCTGTTCTCTGCTTAGTCCCATTTTAGCCTACATACAGATTCTAGATGTTATTTCATCTGGAGACAACGAGGAATGCGGTACCATCCCTCCAACATCAGAGAAAGGGACGCTTATGGTACAGACGGTGTACACTCTCATGTAGGGTGGAATAATGATCAACGGCCAAACCTCTCATCACATTTTTGATAGGGATACCGTAACCATGCACAGTACTAAGAACAGATACTTGAACCCTATGTGGGACTTTTTAGGGGTGCAGTTGGCCCAGATTTTCTTTTCATGTCTTTTCACTGTCATTGCCAGCATGATCACCAAAGCCGATCAAACATGTAGGATGGCCTTGGGCATCACACTGTATGCAGACAGCCAACTCTTCGGTCACTTGGTGAACTAAGAATTGCGTTGGTGGAAGAATGTGATTTTTTTTCCACTAAACACCTTTATATCGAGCATGGTTCACCACTGCCAGGCTTGTTTAGCCTTTGGAGGGTATCACGCTGTACTGTCATGTAACCATATTTTCAAGCATCTTATATTGACTTCTGTAATGTAACCTTTTTTGGTAATTCTTATAAACCCAACTATAAGTGTCCTTTATACATGTCTGAAGTTTCTCGCTGTCTCCTCATTTCATCATTTTGTCCTGCTTCGTCACAAGCTGCACGAGTTACACCATGATTTCTACATGTTCTGTTAATTTTGTTGAGCAGTGTATTTAAAAGCATCTATATACATAAATCATACTACTCAGCATTGAAGGTTAGCTAAAACACTTCTTACTTTTTATACTATTGGTGACATGGAAATAATAAATGTGACATTGCTGATTTATATGAAGCAGGAGAATCTGAAAATGGTGACCTAAATGTATTCTCAAGTCTAAATGTATTCTGATAGTCCAAATGTGCCAAAATGTATTATGATAATCCAAAAAGACATAAGGCTCAAAAATAAATGAACACTATTTATCAAAAAGTAATTTGTACTTCAAAAGGTTATGTACAACTGAGCAGACCGTGGAATTCTTGAGTCAGTACAGCTAACCTTGTTGAACTTTAAAATATTGAATGTACATTGTGTACCACATATACATCAAGATTTAAAAATATTTATTGCTAAGCAAGAAAAAAAAACAATGGACTGGGTAATTTTTGCATCAATCCATCTGTGGGGGAGAAACATGCCAGATCTACTGGGACACTAAGAAAAAATACAATTGTTTACAAATTGATTGCAATATAGTGCAGGGCCTCCAACTGGCTTGCAGTTTACAACAGCCACCACAAAAAACTTTTCACTAATTTGTGACATGCTGATGGAAATGTGTCTCATTCCTCCAGCAAATCAGTTTATAACCCAATGGTGGTAGAACCAAAAATGCAGCAAAAAACATTGCAGATCACCTGACCTGAGACAAACTTTCGTTTTAATTACTGGAATTTTGCATTCTGCTTAGAGAATACCAAAACTTCATATTTTCTTAATGGATTGCAATATTTATTTTGTGCAACTTTTTTTAAATTAAAAATAAAATTAAAAATGCTGTGCTTTTTTACATCTTTTATTTTCAAAAAAGCAAAAAATATTCATTCTGATGAAAACTTTAAAAAAATGTTTTATAATTTTTTTTAAAAAATTTATATATTTTTATATATATACAGTCTTTAACGAACTTTTTTGATTTCCCCCTGGTCATTACAATTAAAATAGTTTCCATATTAACTAAGAAAATTTCCATAGAGCAAACTGATTTCGAGAGCCTGGGTACACATTGTTTGCACCTCTGGCCATTAAAGCAAAAAAGCTGATGCTATAGAAAGCACGAATTAAGAGCTAAAAGGATTAAACATTAATCCCTTTAGCTTTTAATAGCTAAAGGCTTTGATTTCACGAATTAAGAGCTAAAACATTCTATAGCTTAATGGTGCCTGTAAAACCCTGCAGGAGGAAACTGGCCAACCATGGCACAGGATAAAAAAAGATGGAAGTTTGGGAGAGTCCTTTGCCCAACAGTGGGTCAGCAATGGCTAAAAAGAAGTAAAACATATACAACTTATAAACTACTATGTTGAGAAGTTCCGCTCGTCAGCTGTCCACAGCCATTGGCAAAGATTAAGGCATATTCCAGACATGAGCATTGGCTCTGGTCAACCTATCTTCTACCATAAGCTTCCTATTAGAGAATTAGTTATTTCTGAATTAGGAGAGAGAGTGATTTTCCTTTATCCCAGAAATTCATCTGTTGTTTTGAAGAAATGAGTTATCCACACTTTCACTAAATTTCACTTCTCTGTTTATATGGTAGCTAAAAGTGGTCCCTAATTTCAGCTTTGTTTTAACTGCTGTGCAAGTAAACAACATATTTAAATTACAGAGTCTAAGAAGAAATCCTTGAGTGTAGTGTGAAAAAGTGGAAGTGCTTAATAGTGTAGATCGTGACTTTTAAAAAAAGAAATTGCTTTAAAATTTGATGTCCCTGCCAGTAGTGTGTCAACCAGTCTGAAAAACCCTGTTTCGATTCTCAAACCGTTTTAGGAAACAGGATCCAGTCAGAAGCATATGAAATTATCCTTTGGGAAGATGCAGATGAAGCAATTTTTAAGTGGATGAAGTTGATTCAAGACCAAAACATGCCGATATCAGGGCTATTAATAAAAGAAAAGGCTATGGAGTATGCATCTTTTCTGGGGCACAAAACATTCCAAGCCACTTCTGGTTGGCTGGACAAATTTAAAGAGCATCATGGCTTACTTGAAAAAGTTATTTCTGATGAAAGTGGAGTTGCAATTGAAGATGACTATACTCATTAGAAAGAAACAGTTTTGAAAAAATTATGGAGGACTCCCAAAGACATATTCAACATTGAAGAAACATGTCTATTTTTTAAATGTTTGCTGACCAAGACACTGACTTTTAAAGGTAATAAATGTTTAGGTGGTAAAAATAGTAAGGAGAGAATTACACTCTTAGTTGCAAATATAGCTAGTAATGAAAAACTGAAGCTTTTTGGTAATAGGCAAAAGTAAATAACCCCAATGTTTCAAAGGAGTAAAGTCATTAGAGTTGGACTACAACTACAATAAGAAATCTTGAATGACAAGTGAAATTTTTCAGCAGTGGATTTTAAATTTCGATAGAAGGATGACCAAAGAAAACAGAAAAATGCAGGGGATTGTTGACAACTGCCCTGCCCAACTTCACTCAGTAATTTCAAAACTTACAGATGTGAAGCTTGTTTTCTTCCTTCTGAACAATTCATCTTAACTGCAGCCAATGGAACAAGGCATTATCAAGAATTTAAAAATGCACTACTGAAGGCGCATACTGAAAAAAATTATACTGAGAATAGAAACCAACCAACCTATAAATTCTATTATAGATTTGTGGATTGCATATCAGAGTTGGTGAAAGTGTGGAGTCAAGATGCAACAGAAACAACGATTTAGAATTGTTTCGCAAAAGCAGGTTTTGCTAAAATGATAATTAATGTGGATGAGAGGGATGAACTACTAGAAGACATTGAGCAATCTTGGTAAGAGTTCCAAGAGAGGAGAAATGAATCAATGAAGAAATTGTACTTGATGAATTTTTAGGAGTTTATAATGATGTCATAGTAGCTGAATATTTGAGTGGCTCCAACATTTTGAAGCATATTTAAAGAACTAGTGACAATATCGACGATGAGCTGGATGAAAATGAGGGCAATATTAAACCTTCCAAATAAATGTTGGCAGCATTTGAAACTTTGCATCGAGGCCTTCAGGAAAATAATGTAAACAGAAAATATATCTGAGTGTTTAAAATTTAAACAAATGCGAATATTTTTATGAAAGTGTACAGTAGAATCCAGTGTACAACAAAAAATAACCAAATATTTTACGACATAATTCTTAAAAGTGTATTAATAAATTGTGGGCATCATGTAAGTAGTCATTTCTTAAAATGTATGTATTAATAAATTGTTTTAAAATGTTAGAAAATTTATTCATTCCCACTTCTTTCCCATCTTTTACTATAATTCTGAATTTACAGTATTTTTCATTGTTGAAAAGGTCATATTTCTTTATAAAGAAATTTCTGTATAACGAATTTTTTCAAGGGAATGATTGATTTCATCATATAGAGGTCCGACTGTATATATAATTTATATATATATTTTTATGAAATGTTGTGTATTATGGTTAAAAGTTTTTGTCTGGCTGTTTAGCTAATGGGAAGCAAAATTAGGAAGGTAATTAGGATAGAAATAGACACTCCTGCCTTTGTATTACACTAATAGTCCAGAGTGTGGAAGAATTTTAGTTGTAAAAAGTAAACAGTATATGATTGATGAAGAATATAAAGCTAGTGCTCAGTATACTTGGGAGTGCAATTTCCATCCGTGTTAGTAGCAGCCTTATACTTTATAAGATATATATATATATTAAATAATATTATTTGATATATATACAGTGAAACTTCCCTTTAACGGACAGCCATGGGGAACGAAAATGTGTCCGTTAGAGAGAAGTGTCCGCTAACAAGAAGTCTGAGGGAGAAAAAAAAAAAAGAAAGAAAGAAAAATCGTTAAACGTTTAATGTAAAATTAAATTAAATTATATACAGATTTTGCACAATATTTTTGTAAATAATATGCATACAATTGTGCTATGCATATTATGACTTTATCTTAAGAAAAATACATACAGTAATCACTTATTTTCTTCTGCACCTTCTTCCGGCTGATAATTTTGTTTTCAACATTTGTTTGGAGTGAAGAAACCTTCAGCGACGGAAAACATTTTTAAACGATTGATTTGTATGGGCGCTTCTTCTATTTTCATCGGTGGTTCGTCGTTAATATGTTCTTCAACAGAATGACCTCCTTCCATTTCTTCATCCTCATGAGGAACTTCTTGAAAAATATGGATGATAATGTCGTTGATATCTATAGCACCATCTTCTGTAGTGAGGTTCGAGTCTATATCTTTGTAGCCAGGGTCACTTATAGTTGAAGTGTCGTACATTATCAGTAGATGTTGAAGTTCTTGTTCTTCTTGGTGCTCCACATTGCTGTTCACAACTTCAATTTTTGCATTTGAGAAGCCAGACTTTACAAAACAGCTCACGACAGTTTGTTTTCTAATTGCGTTTACTGAAGAGGAAATCCAATGAATCGCATCTAGGATGCTGAGTTTCTTTGCAAGGTCACTCGCACATGTTACATCGTTCATGTTTGCAATGAGATGCCTTAAAACACGTTTTCTGTAGTGAAGTTTAAATTTTTTTATTATCCCTTGATCCAAGGGCTGACACTCTGCAGATGTGTTTGGTGGCAGAAAAACAATTTAAATATCGGACAATTCAATGTGCGGGTGAGATGTAGCATTATCCATGAAAAGAATAATTTTTCCATTTTGACGAATCATGTTTTGGTTAAAGTGACTTATCCATTCGCTCATGATATCTTGTGTCATCCACGCTTTTTTATTAGACTTCCAGTCAACATTCAAAAGATTCAACTTTATGCCCTTGAAACAACGAGGATTTTGTGGTTTTTCCTATAACAAGAGGTTGTTCAAAGTCTCCCAGCATATTTGTACACAATAGTACAGTCAAGCGTTCCTTAGAAATTTTTCCGCCCTGGCACTTTTCGTTTTTTAGACTCATTGTTTTTTCAGGAAGAGCTTTAAAAAACAACCCTGTTTCGTCACAGTTGTAAATATCCTTAGCTTCAAAATCACGACATAAATCTTCCAATTTGACGGTCCACTCTGTTACAACCCCAGTATCAACAGATCCACCTTCACCACTTACGGTTTTCCAAGAAATTTTATGCCGAGTTTTGAACTTGTCTAGCCATCCCACAGAAGCTTTGAACTCATTTACTCCCACAGATTTCACAACCTCCAAAGCCTTTTCCCTAATAATAGGCCCATTAATGGGAATTTTTTTAGCACGTTCGTGACAAAACCACTCATACGTAACATTGTCAATTTGAAGTCCAACAGTTTTCGGGAATGATTTTTGAACCTGATCATTTCCATGTTGCCGAAATTATTTGAGCAGTTCATTTTTTTTCTTTAGGATGTCGCTTACCTGCGTCTTCCCGATTTTGAATTTTGCAGCGAGATTGCGAACACTATTTTTTTGCCGATCATACGCATTAATGAGTTCGACTTTATCTTTTAAAGTTAAATGTTTACGAGAAGACATTGTGCACTTCACACGACACTGAACAAAACTGAAAACTGAAAAGACAAAAGGCCGACCATACCCCCCCCCCCGCACACACCGAATTCATCAGAAGTTTTACACGTGCCTTAAAATTCTTGAAAAAGGGTTTAGAACCGCGACGTAAACCTTGATAAAATTCAGAGAATCGGAAATAGAAAATAAACACACGATTGAGGCAATACGTGGAAGAAAAGTTCCTAGTAAAAGGGCCGTGAGCTCTCCCGCAGTCCCTTATGGGGAGATCAAATTAAGTGCTAATTTAAACGAAACAGTGCAGATTCCTGTCCGCGTCCATTACAGAGAATGTCCGCTAGACAGAAGCTGCAAACACGTTAAAACCAATGGAGGTGAGTTGGGGAATTTGAAAATGTCCGTTGTAGAGAGGTGTCCGTTAGGAGAAGTTTCACTGTATATAAGCACACACACACACACACACACACACACACACACACACACACACACACACACACACACACACACACACACACACACTCTCATGAGCCAAAACATTATGACCACCCCTGTCTCCATTAGAGCACTCATGCTACAGTGGCTATAATAATATAATAATATCATGCTATAGTGGCTAAATAAATAAATAAATTTATTTATTTATATATAACAGACACACACTTATGAGCCAAAACATTACGACCACCCCTGCCTCCATTAGAGCACTCATGCTACAGTGGCTAGGAGTAAAGTCACTGACTGGTGCAGCATATACAATGGTAGCACAAGTAGTACCTGTCACGTTTTCAGTATGAATTTAATGTAACGGGGAAAGGGAAGGACCTGACAGAGTTTGAACAGGGAATGATTTGCAGCATTAGGAAGGTGATAGCCAGAATTTCAGCAACCACAGGCATTGTTGGCTGTTCGAAGACTGGTATAGTAAAGGTGTGGCAGAAATGGTGCGAAGGGGGATGTACAACCAACTAATGAGCTGAAATGGGAAGACCACCACCGGCTGAGTTAAGGTGAATGGCAGTTGACATGTGCTGTGCAGGACAAGAGATGGCTCATGATCCCTCAATTAAGAGTAGAATACAACAAGGTTGCTCAGAGAAATGTGGAGCAAGCCATTTGGTGGACACTTCTGTGGACAGGCCTATGGAGGCAATCCATTCACTTCCCCTTCTTGACTAACCATCATCAACACCTCCAAGAGCAGTGAGCATAGGAGCACCATTCCTGGACTTTGGACAACTGGAAAAGAACCAATTGGTCTGATGAATCAAGGTTCCAGCTCCATTACACCAATGAATGGGTGATTATTCGATGGCAAGTAGATGAATAGTTGCAACTGCAAACAAATTGCACAGCTAGACGAGAACAGGCTGGTGGCAGTGGTACCATGGTTTGGGGTTGTTTCATGGACATCACTGCACTGAGTTTCCTCATCCCCATTGAACGCACCCTTACCGCCAGATCCTACCTTGGCATTGTTTCAGACCACATTCTGCCCCATATGGTGACTGTGCATCCAGACTCCTTCAGCAAGACACAATGTTCGTGTCACTAAGTCCAAACTGTGCAGGAATGGCTCAAGGATGATGTCCAAACATTTCGCATACTCCCCAGGCTACCAAATTCCCCTGCTATCAATCCCATACACTTGTGGGATGCAATGGAAGGCAGCATTCACCAGTCAACGTCAGTGCCTTGCTCTGTTGCCAACTCGGGGATGTCCTTCCCCAGTTGCTCCAGGATACCTGAGAACACCTGTGATCTCAGGGAGTTGATGCCACAACAGGTGCAAGCAGTTATCATAGAAAAAGGAGCAAACACACTATTAGGTAGGTGGTCATAACGTTTTGGCTCACTAGTATAGATATACTTTAAATAGTATTATTCACTTCTATTTTCAGATTTTTTCAATGATTTATTTCAAATTTGGCACATTTCACAGTATGCAAAATTTTAAATGATATAGTTTACTTCCCACAGAGTAGTATCTATCTTGAGAGAACATCTGGGAAGGTTTCATGTTCTCATCTTTACTATGTGAAAACAATAAATCTTTCAAAAACAACAAGGAAAAACAGCAGATGTTAATTGAACTAATGTCAAAGTACAAGTAACTTGAAACTAAAAACAAACCACCAATTACTCTGTGAAAACCATAACAATAATCATGTCAGAAATGGTTGCAATAAAAGTTTGTCTACATTTAGGAAGGTAGAAAATATTTCAGATTTTTAATCACTAATTAACAGTTAATGTGGGTTTGTTAATTCCAAGAGCCACCTTCAGGTGATCCACTACCACCAGTAATTGGGCAAGTAATGTTTATCTTAGCTCAGATCACGACTCTGAGTGGCCAGACCATCAGTATATCACATTATTCTCCCCAAACCAAAATCATCACATACTAAACTTTCTGAGATAAGGACATTTCCTGTTGGACAATGTGAACGACACAAGACAAAGGTATTGTGTGCTCAATAATACTATTCTTCCAATGTATCAGTGTTGGATGAATGATGAATAGTGCACTAATGCTACTGACACTAATAATTTACAGGGAAATAATGGAGTCACTGGTTAAAGAGGTAATGTAGGGCCATATAGACAGGAGTGCAATTATACTTCAGTCACAGCATGAGTTTGTCAAGGGATGATCTTGTCTGACCACTATTTGATTGGATACTATGATGCAGTAACAAAAGAAATGGATGCAAAATAATAATATATGATATATCATATATATCATATATTATTATTTAATAATATATGATATATATGATATATCATATCATATCTATCAAATAATAATATATGATATATCATATATATCATATATTATTATTTAATAATATATGATATATATGATATATCATATCATATCTATCAAATAATAATATATGATATATCATATATTATTATTTGATATACTTGGATTTCAGGAAAGCTTTTGATACTGTTGCACATAATAGATAGCTGTATAAATTGGAGCAGTATGGCATTAGGGGTAAATTACTGCTATGGATAAAGGGATGGTTGGTGTTGCTATAACAGGATTTTAGGAGTGAACGAAGGGATCAGTGATTAAAGCCATACTGCTCTGTATATAGTGTCTGTAAATTGCATGTTCTATGGATGATTTTCGGTTTGCTGGACAAAAAACTAGAGTTACCAGGAGGTAAAAACCATGCTAACCTCACCCGAGACTGACTACCTCAGACAAGGCGTGAAAAAGGCTCAAAAATTCCTGACATCATCGACAGGACACACTCTAAGGTTTTTTCCACCTGGTGTGAGGAGGATGACAGTTCTACCACCTGCACTACCCATGAGGGCTAAAGGGATAGCTGAATGGGAGAAGACAGAGTTGTTATCAGTGGACAACTCTGTAGAATAATGTTATCAGTGAAGTCCCCCAGGATTCAAAGCTGGGCCCATTTTAATTTTCTGTATTTATTAATGATACTGATAAAGGTATATCAGGCTTAATGTCTAAGTTTTCAGAAGATACAAAGGTTGGAAGGGTGGTTAATGACAGTAACAACAGTATGTTACTGCAAATATGATCTAGAAAAATTAGGCAGCTGGGCTGAGAAATGGCAACTGAAATTTAATTATCAAATCCAAAGTACTGCATATAGGCAGCAGTAATCCCAAATTAACATACCCACTGTGTGGCAATACACTTAGGGTAGTGGAAAATGAAAAATACCTGGATTAATTGTGCAGTCAGATATGAAGTTCTTTGAACAGTGCAAAAAGGCTGCAAGGGCAGCTCATGGAGTTTTGTCAATGATAAACAGGAACTTTGCTAGCAAGGATAAAGAGGTGATTATTTCATTGTATAAAGCAATGGTCAGGCCACATCTTGAGTACTGCATACAGGTCTGGAGGCCTCATTTTAGGAAGGATGTTGAGGTGCTGGAGAGGGTAGAGAGAAGGGCAACGAGATTGGTGAGAGGAACAAGGGGATGTTATTGCTAAGAAAGTATTCAGTTCTGCAAATTGTGGTATCTGGAAACTAGGCACCTGCGAGGTGATCTGGTTGTGATGTTTATGGCCTTGAATGGATTGAGCAAGGTCGATGCTGATGGCATTCTTCCTCTTGATCAGACTATGCACGTGAGGGGACATAAATTCAAATTGGGAAAGAATGGTTGCAGAATGGATGTGCGAAAGTCACTTTAGCCAACAGTGACGATTTCTGGAACAAACTTCCATCTGATGTTGTGGAAGTATGAATAAATTCCAAACTTGACAAACTGTAGGTAAAATGGAAAGGGTTGTTTTTTTTTTTTTGGTTTATGCTGTTTACGCTTGCTTTCTTACATCATTTGCACAACTGATATTAATACTTTTAGTAATATAGTGTACATACTGTTTTATATTTGTTATTTTTCACGTAGTCTGTCTTAAGCTTATTGTTTAAAGAAATATAAATAGAAAAATGAAATAATGCAACTGGCTTTGCTTACATTGTATTCTAGAGGCACTGTTAAGAACACGTAACAGTGTACATAACATTTCCATCATACTAGAAGCTATATTTTTAGACCATTTTTTTTTTTTTCTTTTCTTTTTTTTAAGTAAAAAAACTCACTTACTTATGCCTTCCACATTACTGTATGATAATTCAGATAACTCATTTTCTTGAACAAAGCAGTGTACAGAACGTGTGACACACCACAGACTGGCATCCCGCTGTTCTTCGTCAGTTACATTTCCAGTGCATGACTTATGGCCTTGATGGGAAGTATGTACATATCTTTCTGTGTAGCAGTCTATTATTTTATCTTCTTCTTTTGCATGCCCTTCATCTCTTTGTTCTTTATCTCTTAATTTTGAAGTATTTCTAATCAGTGGTGAAATATTTTCTTTAATTGATTCTTCTTCACTTGCTTTCAACCATTTTGGAACTTCTATTCTGTGAGGTAAATGAAGTTCATTTTTAAGTCTTTCACTAGAAGAATCATCATCTTGAAAAGTTACATGTTTCGATATGGGCGTATTAGTTATAGCATGATTATGACGGTTCTTTTTTCCACTTTCACCATAAAAATTATGTGAATCAGAAATTTCATCAAATTTATCACCACAGATTTGTTTGTGCTTTGATAAATTAGCAGCAGTATAAAACCCACTAGGTGAAAGTTGTTCATTACAATCCAGTATTGCAACACTACTTTTTGTTAACTGACATTTTAAATCATATTCAGATTGTTTTGGACTAAAACAATTGGCCTTTGACAGATCTGGAGAGTTCTGATGTTTTAAACACGACTTTGCAACTTCTCTATGAGATCCATACATACAAGGATTATCACATTGTAAGTGAGTATCATGAGGGCTATTTATAGGTACTTCGTACTGTTCTTTAGTTAGTAACAAGTGGTACTCTTCAGATGATACCCTTATCCTCTTAGGAAGAGTTTTATCAATTTGTAAATATGATTCCTCACTTTCTTCACCAATACACTTTGGAATTTTTCGCTTAACAGTCATTGAACTATTCCCATTAGAAACACTAGTATGCAACATATCAGGACAATCATGAGAGGGGCTATACACATGTGAGCAATTACATTTATAAAAATCTTCACTTAACTGATGGAGATGATATTCTTCATTAGAACAATGAATACCTGAAACATTGCATTCATCACCATGTTCATTTGAACCATTACTAAAGAGTGAATTTGATGAGCTTTGAATAAGTGTTGGATTAAGTTCCCTTTCTCTATTTTTAATAATTAAATCTACTTGTTGAGAAGACACCATGCTTCGCGGTTTTCGTATCTGATCAACATAAATAAAAATTACATTGTCTCCTGTATTAATCAAAACTATTCTATTCATTTTCATGGAAACAGAAGGATTGAAGGCTGGATAAGGAGGTACAAGATGATATTTTGTGTGAATTGTAAAACTGTGTTCGAGGCACTGACTTCCAGACACACCCGAAGAAGGATGACTATCTGCAAAAAAAAAAAAAAAAATTAGTAAGAAAATTTATATTTATAGCATTTATAAGATATTAAGCTAACATTAAAATTATACTTTTTGCATTAGAATTGATATATTTACAGCAGTTACAAACCAATTATAAATACTAATATGTACAGAAAACACCTCACGTAATGGTTACAAAAGTTAACACCCTTCATTTAAGTGTAACAATCATTGTGTGCTAAAGTAAATAAAATCTCAATTATCAGTTGTAGACTATTAATAATTTTAAATTATTTAACAGGTTCATCAAGCTTCTATAAACTTATATATTTAAAAATAACCTACCCTTTTTCATATACACTGAGTGATCACTGAATTATGACCACTTCTATGAAAACTGAATGCGACCCATTGAGCATGTGAGGTACGAGAGTGCAGAGTTAGTCGACCTATGTAGCATAGATAAGGTGTCAGTGGTTCAGTAAGTAGTCAAATTCCGAGCGTGATGGATAAAAGGAAGGATTTATCCGACTTTGATAAAGGACAGATTGTAGGTGCTCGACGAGATGGTGCCTCGCTTTCCCAAACGGCTAAACTGGTGGGGCATTTGAGAGCCGCCATAGTTAAAGTGTACCAGGACTGGCGTCAAAATGGTCAAACAACGACTCGACGGCAAATGCAAAGGTCAGCGCCGAGTCCGATGTCTCGTACAGGCGAACAGGCACAGCACTGTTGAAGAGTTGACTACCCAATACAACAGGTGCCAACCCATAACAATATCGGGCATGACCATGCATCACATGCTCGCACGTATGAGCTATACTAGCAGACAACCCCTACGGCATCCTCTTCTAACCAAGGTTCATCGGTGTAAAAGACTTGTCTGGTGCAAAGAGCATGCAAGTTGGAAGTTTGAAGACGGGAAGGTGTGCTGGTGGGATGAGTCACGTTATTTACTCCACACTGTGGATGGTCATGTACGGATTTGGCATCAACGACATGAGGCTCTTGATCCATCATGCATGGTATCAAAAGTGCAGGCAGTGGAGGCAGTTGTATGGTGTTGGGCATGTTTTTTACTGGTAGGGACTTGTACCCCTGGTGCATGTGGAACAACGTATCAGTGGTCTCCGCTATCGTCAACTGCTTGCTGACTGTGTACACCCCACAATGTACACCTTTTCCCGAATGGTGATGGTGTCTTCCACGATGACAATGCGCCAAACCATCGGGCACTTGTTGTAGGAATGGTTTGAGGAACACAGTTCTGACTTCCAGCATATCGATTTGCCTCCGAACTCCCTCGATATCAATCCCATAGAGCACTTGTGAGACACAATGGAAAGGCATATCAGGTGTCTGGATACACCAATCACCTGCATTGCTGACCGCCATTACACACAGCTTGGTTAGCCATGCCTCCCGAACATTTCCAACATCTTGTTGAATCAATGCCATGTCGGATAGCTGCTGTACCGAGGGAAAAAGGAAGACCTATGAAGTATTAGGTAGGTGTCATAATTCAGTGATCACTCAGTGTGTGTGTGTGTGTGTATATATATACACACAAAAAAAAACTTTTTTTTTTTAATATAACCCCCAAACACAAAAGGTATTAGAATCTACAGTAAGTAGAACTGTAGGTTCTAATACCTTTCTTCTCAAGGTTCTAATACCTATTGTGGATAACTGAAGATTGAGAATATGAAAGCAGATACTTGTTGATATTAGACTTGAATTTCTGTAGATTGTAATTTTCAGAAAATGCATAAGGGAAGCATTCCAGAAAACAGAAGTTAAAGGAATACATGAGGAAGAAGAAAAGTTGGTTCTGCGACTTTGAAGTTGGACAGTAAAAGAATGTTGATTGGTTGAAACATGTGTTCAGACTGGTCTGGAAGAGAGAGAGAGAGAGAGAGAGAGAGAGAGAGAGAGAGAGAGAGAATTATAAAAGCCAGTTCGGAAGAACAGTGCCCATAGATGTGTCTACAGAAGAGGCATGCAGCAGAAACAGAATGTCTATGAGACAGAAAGTAGAGAGTCTTTGACCTGCCTTCTTTTGAATGGAATCCAGAAGCCTGAGAGAGGTTTTGGGGGTGCCACCCCGAGACATGGAAGAGTATTCCATGGTAGAGAAGAATTGAATTGTACAGAATGAACAGGTGTTTAGAAGAAAAGTAATTGTTTGTTTGTTATTTGGTTTTTAGGAGCATTAGCAACTAAGGCTATATTGCTCTGGGGATATCGGTGGTCATTCCCTGACCTTTCCGCATCCTCCATATTTGGTGGTCACGGGGTCGAACCCCGGTCTAATCAAGAAGCATGTGCTACGCAGTGCTGCTCCTGCCCACCTGGCTATGGAAGCGCCAAGAAAAGTAATGCTGTGAGTGAAAAAGAAAACTCAGTTTTTTATTTGCAGAGGAATCAACATTTTTGATGTGTACTAGCCAAGAAAGCCTGGAAGTAAGAGTAATCCTTAATAGAGATATGTGATCTTGTTCAGAAATCTGAGTGTCACTGAAGATAAGCATAGGAGAAATATACTCTTTTTTGCACGGTTGGATTGGATTTGGATTTTATTGGTGCAAAAGCAACTAAGACTATGGTGTGCACCACAACCATGCCATAACATATACAAATGAATAAAGGATACTGTAACCTTCCAGAAAGATTGCAACGTCAAGAAAGGTAAATACAGTAAACCCCCGCTATTCGCGGTATCTGTATTCGCAATCGCTGATTTAACATAAAATTAAACTAAAAAAATGAGAATTTTAAAGCGCCATGAATTTTTTCCGCCATAAAAAAACATGAGCGTGGCTAAAATTATCTTTCCCGGTCAAAACAGCGCTCAGTGGGTGGGGGGAGAGGTGTGACAAAATCGCGAGCGTGGATGTTTCTCGCTAATCCTTGTTCAGTATGTGTTATGCGCTTGTCATGGAAGGTTTCGTCGTTTGCTTTTAATTTATATGTTTATAAATTGAATAAATTTATCAATTTATAAATTGATATGCTTACAAAAATGAGAAATCTACCGTTTTGCAGTGTAAAACAGACTTTTTCGAGTGTGTTAACGGAAGAAAGTGACTTTATTGTGGACAAGTTCTTTCTAATCCCTACAAACATATGGCTACGAATAACAAGGTGATGACATTAGCGAATAAAATTGAGTTATTAGATAAAATTTCTAACGGTGAAAGTGTCTCCTCAGTGGCAAAATATTATAAAATCAATGAGTCAACGGTACGATCAATCAAGAAATCGGAAGAAAAAATCCGCCGTATGGTCCACGAAAACGCGCTAATTGCTTCAAAAATTTGCTCTGTAACTCGTGATGTTAAATTAGAAAAAATGGAAAAGGCTTTAAATCTGTGGATAGAAGACCGAACTCAAAATAAAATTCCGTTAAGTTCACTCATCATTCGTGAAAAGGCAAAACTCCTTTATCAACACTTTAGCGAAACTGGGGATAGCACTGGCGGGATAAGTTTCTTTGCTAGCAAAGGCGCTGGTTTGAAAGATTTGTTTGAAATTTCTTATAAATATTACATTTAATATTAAATTGTTTCTTATTTTCATTTCAATGCCATATGCTTGCATTTCACAATGTACTGTCTATGTACATAGTCATATTATGAAGGTGCATATAATACATACATAGACAAAATTTTAGACTAGTTTTTCTTATATATTTCATACTTTGGAACAGAACCCCTTCATTACTATGGGAGCCATAACTCAGTATTCGTGTTTTTGGTATTCGCGACATTTCTCAGGAACGTAACCCCGAATAGCGGGGGTTTACTGTACATAAAATGCAATAAAGCTTAACGACTACATATAAATGCTCAACACTACATATATTGGTAAATATTAATAGTTTGTAAAAATTTAAAAACAGCTGACACTTTGTCATTGTCTGTTAAAATCTAACTCAGTGTATACAGTTCAGTCAGATGTATAAAAGCCGTAAAATGTGTATCAATAAAATCTGGGCACTCAATTAAAATATGTCTCAGTCATAAAACTGTGTCACAGGACTTGCACATAGGATGATCATCAGCCCTTAGCAAATAGGAATGTGTCAGATGACTGTGTCCTGTGCGGATCTGAGCAAGAATAACTTCCTCTTTGCGATTCCTGTGCAGACTAGACTGCCACAGTTGAATTACAGGCTTTATCTGATGTAATTTATTTGTAGTCTCTCTATTCCATGAATCCTGCCACTGAGAGTGAATCTTTTGGTGTATTATTTGCTTGTATTCTGTATAGGGGACTGACAGGCAGCAATTATTATCGGGAATGTTGATTTGGCTGACACTGCAGCCAAATCATTTCCCTTAATCCCAATGTGGCTGGGAATCCAACAGAAGCAGATACTGTATTCATGTTCACAGAGAGAGAGTGGATCTTCTGCTGGACTTGAGACAGAACTGGGTAGGGATTATATCTCACTGACAGTAAAGTCTGTAAGGTGCTCAGAATCAGAATATAAAATGAACCATTGGTTTTGGCATTTACTAATGTGATCCAAGGCTAACTCTAGAGAGTGCAGCTCTGCATTAAATATGCTGCATTCAGAGAGAATATGCTCTGATATAGTGGTGTCCGGAAAGATAGAAGCAGATCCCACATATGACTCTGACTTCAAGTCATCTGTGTAGACTGGCAAGAAATCAGTATGTTCAGCTCGGTGTGCTGAATAGAGCTGCAGGTAGACAGATGGAGTATCTGGCTTTCCCCTGTTTTTAAGGGAAAAGTCGCATGCCAAAGCATGAGCATGGTAGAGTGGGCTGCTTTGGTGTTTAGGCAACCTTGTCCCTTGATTTTAAGTTCTCTGAGTAGCTCTTGGAGACTAATACCAAAAGGATGGTTGGCAGTCTTACAGGCATTCTACTAACTTTCCCATCATGGTTCAAAAACAAATAAATGATGCAGGATGGTCTGGAGGGAATTCAGTTTTAAAGAATACATTAGAGACAACTGCTTCTGTTGAAGCGATAACAGTGGTTCATGTGCTTCAATGTATAAGCTCTGGACAGGAGACGTTCAATATGCTCCAGTAGCGAGATGGATAGCCTGATGATGAATAAGAGTCCAGCCATCGAAGTACACTGCTTCTGGCTGACGCATATACTCGAGAGACGTAGTCTAGTTTGGCTTGCACGAGTGCACGGTATATACGTAATTGGGTGCATCGGTCTGCACCCAAGATGTAGGACAGAGAATGGAGAATATTCAGGCCTCACGTGCACTTTGTGCGGAGTTCAAGGATGTGTTTCAAGAAGGTCAACTTTTTATCAAATACAAGCCCCCAAGAATTTTGTCTTGCACTACTGGAACAGCATTTTGTCTGAGCTTCAATTCAGGTTCAGAATGAAGATTCCGCTTACAACAAAAATGTACGTAAACGGTCTTCTGCGGCGAAAATTTGAATCCATTAGCAAGTGTCCAGGAGTTAAGGCGATCGATGGTTTTTTGCAGTTGTCTTTCAATAACTCTCATGTTGCATGACTGAGAGAATATGCTAAAGCCATCAACATAGAGGGCACTGTTTACAGCTGGAGAAAGTTATTCTGTGATAGCATTTACTTTTATGGCATATTCTCTCAGTTGTGCAAAAAGCGTGACACATAATACTGATCCTTGCGGTGCTCCCTCCTCTTGGCAAAAAATGCAAGAGAGTGAGGATCCCATGCGAACTTGGAAAGACTGATTGGCTAAAAAGTTTTTAATAAACATGGGAAGATGCCCTCTGAGACCAACATTCTATAAATCTTTTAAGATGCCAAATCTCCAAGTTGTATCATATGCTTTCTCCATATCAAAGAATACAGATACAAGATGTTCACATTTCAGGAAAGCATCCCAGAGGAAGTTTCCAGTCTAATAAGATGGTCCAGAGTGGACCGGTTCCTTCGGAAACTGCACTGGATGCTAGAGAGAAGGTCATTTGATTCTAAATACCATATTAAATGAAAATTAA
Source organism: Mastigoproctus giganteus (assembly GCF_048544385.1). Classification (NCBI taxonomy): domain Eukaryota; kingdom Metazoa; phylum Arthropoda; class Arachnida; order Uropygi; family Thelyphonidae; genus Mastigoproctus; species Mastigoproctus giganteus. The sequence continues at coordinate 206,875,390 of NC_143579.1, forward strand.
CCATTCTCTCCACGATTTTGCACAAACAGCTTGTCAGAGCAATAGGACAATAATTAGTAGGGATTTTAGGATCCTTTCCTGGCTTGGCAAAGGCAAGAACAATTGCCTTGCACCATGCATCCGGAAACTGCTCTTCAATATAGGTTCTGTTATACAGAAGGAGCAGATGATCCATAGATTTTGGTGAAAGATGCTTAATCATTTCATAATGGATACTATCTGGTCCAACAGCACTTGCCTTAGAAAGGATAAGAACTCTTTTCAATTCGTGTATAGTGAGTGGCCCGTTGTAAGGATAAACGCCTCTTGATATGAAATCAAGTGACTATTTATCAATTTTATGTTTCTGGACCAGGAACTCTGAGAAATACGATGATGTCGCAGAGATATTAGAGAATGTTTCCCCAAGAGAACTGACTATTGCAGTTGGGTCTACAAGTCAATCCATTATAATATAGGATCGACGAAGCGTGAGATGTATATTTTCCCTTCATTTTCCGGATTTTATCCCAGACCAACTTAGTACTAGTGGACTGTGTAATTGATGACGTAAAACAGATCCATGATTCTTTTTGCCTGATGGCAGATGTAGCATGCTTTGGCTTGTGCGCATTTAAATAGTATAAGGTTGGCTGTGGTAGGATATCGGAATGTCCCCAAGGCTTTGTTTTGGGCCTTTTTTGCTGCTGCGCATTGTGAATTCCATCATGGTTTGGAAAAAGGTGGAAACCGGATAGATGTTTGTGGAATGGCATTCCACAAACATCTATCCTGGATGATATTTTCTGTGATGTATGTGACTGCATCACTGATAGGCTCCTGACTGACTGTAGTGATGTCAAATGTTGCCAGATGTTGGTTGGCATTCCAATTTGCTTGATCAATCTTCCACCACGGTAACCTATAAGGAAGACATGGTATCCCACTATGTAAGGTTATCACAGGAAAATGATCTTCCGTATGGGTTCTCCTCCACTTCCCAAGTGAGCAAAGGGAATATAGAAGGGAAGCAGATGTTAGTTCCCACATTTAGAAGGGAAAGGTCATTGAGCATATGCTCTATGACTCACCCCATTCCATTAATATTAGCACTACCCTGCAGGGTGTTATGCCCATTAAAATCCCCAAGAAGTAAGAAAAGGGGGAGGCAACTACATTACAAGATCATCAGGGTCTTTCTGGGAGATGTCAGGGCGGAAAATAAATAGAACAAATGGTTAACAAAAAACCCACTGTAAAGCAAATTGCAACAGCCTCTATGCTGGTTGTAAGTAGCAAAGGTTGAACTGGGGTCTGGTGGCCCACAAAGATAGCTACTCCTCCATGAGCAGGACCATCTGCAATTCTGTCCTTATGAAAAATTGTGATGTTACGCATGGTGGAGTCATCATTTGCCTTTAGGTAAGTCTCCTACAAGCAAAAGCAGACTGGCTCATGTTTTTGCAGAAGAGCCTTGATGTCATCAGTATTTTGCCAGCATCCAAGACAATTCCATTGTAGGAATTTAGCCATTATTTTGGCTTGGTGGGTCCATCAGACAGCTTCCGAGGTGCTGAGGGCTTACTTTTATCAGTCTTGGATTTATCTTTTTTGGGGAAGTATGGACGCTGCCCCGTGTCCATTTCTTCCTCAGCAAAGAGTTCCAAGACGTTTCATCATGTACCTCCTTCTGCTCGACATCCATTTTTTCTTGAGAACTAAGATGTACATCAGGTTTCATATTCTTTTCTCCAGCAACTTGTTTTCTAACTGGTGGAGCATTAGGAGTGGCTGATTGGTCCTTTTGTGCAGGTTTCATTGAACTTAGCAGGTAGCGTGCAATGGGAGTGAATGACTACTTTGGTGGTATGGTCATTTTGGTCTGAGTTCCGATGGAATGTCTCTGCCTTCTGAGAGTAGGTTGGTTTATTTGTATTTATAGGTTTCACCGTTTTTCTTGCCTCCTGATAAGTTATGTTCAGCTCTGCCTTAAGTCGTTGAATTTCTTTTTCTTGTTTCCACCTCTGGCATGCTCTTGAGCAGGCGGAGTGTTCTCCTTGGCAGTTAATGCAGGTAGGTTTTGCAGCTTAACATGATGTTGTTTTGTGGTCTTTTGCACCACACCGAGCGCATGAAAGGGCTCCATGACAAGGCATCTCTGAGTGTCCATATTTCTGGCACTTGAAGCACCATAAAGAATTTGGGACATATGGATGCACTGGACAGTTAATATAGCCAGCTTTGATCTCATGAGGAAACATTGGTGAATTAAATGTCAAGATGATATTTCTGGTGGGAACAAGTTTCCCATCCCTACTCATGAATATACATTTAACAGCTGTCACTCCTTAGGGTTTTAACTCAGAACAGATTTCCTCTTGTCACATCCATCAGATCCCATTCTGCAACAACACCACAGGATGAGTTAAGTGTCTTGTGGAGGGTAACAGTGATGGGCATTCCCCCAAGAGATGTAGCACAGAGGAACTGTTCGGAGTGTATGTCACTTCTGGTTTCTACAAGTATGTCACCTGAATGAAGCCATCTGACAGAATTAGGAGAGCTTGCCAACCCCTCCAAATCCTTCTGGAAAGAAGGGGGGCATTTTTCCTACAGGCTTCTCACTAGTTGAGTGAATTTTTTTTTTTTTTTTGGTAGTTGTTGGCGCATAGGCTTCTGTGGCCATAATGCGCCTCCCAAGGTTTTTGCAGTACTTTGATCCAAACCCGAGGCGGGAATCGAACCCGCGACCTTTGGGTTGCCAGGCAGGCACTTTACCCACCCGGCTAGCCCGGTCGGCTCAGTTGAGTGAATTATTAGGAATTGAGGTGTTGGGTATGATATAACCTCCTTTTTCTGTCTTTTTGCAGAAGTGACATTCTCTTGGTCTATGGTCAAATTTTTAGTTAAGCACTGGGTTGGGGCACCAGAAGAAATTAGTTTGTCAAGATTTATGGAGTTTTTTAATTTGTTCTGTGCCCGGGCCCTCCCCCACCCACCATGGAGCCCAAAGGGACACCCACTACCTGGCAAGCAATAAATACACTCGGGAGTGGGACGCCAAGGCTACCCAGACACCATACCTGCATCACTGCCAGCCCGAATCTTGTCCCTCGGACCGTGAGGGTAGGGGCATTAGCACAGTTGATCCCCGCAGGTGAACCTACTAGCCGATTGATCCTAGCTGGGCTTCATGGATCACCCGTCTTGTCAAAGCAGGGGCCAAAGTGGTGTAGCAAACACTGGGTCCTCACCTACCAGGATCCCCCCCTTCTGAATTTCCACAGGTCACTGAGCACAGAAAACACACCGGATTCCATTGATGTTAGCCTGGAACCTAGGCTGTGGGCATTGGATTTCGGTGATGCTAATCTGGAGGACCAGCAGCGTCAATGGAAGGTCCCCTCACCACGTGCAGGTGCCCATGTCAAGGGGCTTCTTGCAAGATATAAGACAGAACTGAGTTTTAGGACTGAAATCAATCAATTAAGTTATCTTTTCCCCATTGGAAAATTACCTGGAGATTAGCATTTAAGGAATTGCTGGCAGATATTCAGAAAGTTTAAGCTGTTTGTGCAGGGAAAGGTTTCTCAAATTTCAAATTGGAGTGCATGTGCTATCACCATCCAAAACTATGGATGGGATTTCCAGGTAGTGGAAGGTCATTAATATACAAGAGGAAAACAGTGGGAGAAAGAACTGAACCTTGGGGATCACCAGCATTAGTGGAGAAGTTAGAAGACAGAGAGCCATCTACCATTATCCACAGCCAACAGTCAGAAAAGGTCTGGATACCCAATTTCAAAAATAGTCAGAAATCCATAAGATGGGAGCTTGTTAAGACCTTTATGCCAAACACAATCAAAAGGTTTAGAAATGTCAAGAGCAACTGCTTGAATTTCACCTAACTTCTCCATCAAATTTATCCATAGATGGAAAACAATAGCCAATATATCACCAGCTGATCTGATCACCAATATATAAAACTATATTGGCGTTCAGATGATCAACGATCAAGGTTTCGAGACAGTTTAGGAGTTAGGAGTAATGCTTTGTGAAATATAAGGTCATGTTGAAAAAGTGTTATGAGATAGGACAAAATATTCTTGTGTCTACAATTCTACCCAGATCTGACAGGAGTGATTTTACAATGAAAGGGATTAGGCCCTCTAGTCATGAGGGAGTCTAAAAGGCTTGGTTTATGGAAAAGTGGCCCCCCCGCATTTCGCCTCGCACATTTTGCCCCCAGTAGATAACGAGTAGACTACAGAAATGTAAATACCGTACAGTCAACTCTTGATAACTCTAATTTTTATTGAAGTCCCAGCCCCTTTAGTGGAGATTCCATGTTAAACTCTCTCGATTACTCGAACTAAATAACTTCCGATAACTTCCGAACAAATTTTCAACATTACATTCGTGTACAAATTGTCATGTAGCTTTTAAACTAATTTCTCCCCTTTTGTATGTCTTCAGGGTTCTCTTTCCATTGTGAAAGGATTAACTGGAACTGTTAATCCTTTCACAATGGAAAGAATACATACTCGACCACGAGGGCGATAGTCACGTGGTCAGTGACAGACATGGGGGAGAGAATAGTGACTAATCTTATAGGAGTCTTTTCAGTAACAAGTGAATCTTGTTCTGATTTGTCTAAATTCAAACAATAAAAGTTCCTGCATCTGGCTCTCCTCACATTTCGTGGCGCAGTAGACAGCGCTGCTGTTTTCGCTGCTTCCACAGAGAAGTAAGATACAGAGTGGACTCTTGCTCAATTCAAAAACGTTCCACCTGCAAAGGGCGTGTTTGGAAGGCCCAGTTGTGAAAGTCGTAACTAAACATAACCATGCAGCTCAAGCTGCAAGGTCGGAAGCATTGCAATTGATTGGTCAAATACGGCAACATGCAACAACCACGAACGAATGGCCACAGCAAATTGTTGCGTCAGTTATTGCAGAGGCTCATGCCAATGTCACAGCATTACTTTCTAAAAAGGATTCACTTAAACGAATCATTCATCATGTTCGATGCAACAATGGTACTCCTGCTTTACCGAGCAATCTCCAGGACCTAGTAATTCCACAAAATTATCAAGAAATTATTATTGATGGCAATGTACGACAGTTTTTAATTATATTATAAATCAACAGGGATTACCTTTATTTTAGATATAGGAAGCTTCTTTTCCAACTCTCATAGTCCAACTCACTAATAATTCTTGAGGATGGCGATATCAATGATTAATTGTGAGTTGCTCTATTCCTGTAAACATGACGCCCGAAAAGTTCTAGTCCGACTTAAGGAATGTAGAGAATAATCCCCCACCCCCATATCCAATTTTATTAGACCCCTAAATTTTAACTCTAAAGTCCAGCTACAGGACCAAAAGAAATAATTGGTCCATATTTATTAAACAGTTTAGACCTTCAAAAATCTAATTTTATGCCAATCCACGTAATGGTTTCCTTGCTGCCAGAGGTATGGTGTTTGAAGACAGAAGTCTTGAGCGCTCATTGTCGAGACCGCACAATCTGAATACTACGGTTCTGACACTGGGGAAGATGTCCCACCTGTTTTGCAAAATTGATATCACCATCCTCAAGAATTATTAGCGAGTTGGACTAGGAGAGTTGGAAAAGAAGCTTCCTATATCTAAAATAAAGGTAATCCCTGTTGATTTATAATATAATAGAATATAGGAATTATCGAGCACTTAATAGCTCTCAATTATCAAATCTATTAAACAGTTTTTAATGTATGATTCTCAGGACGAACTGCTCCAGGGTCGCATGCTTATTTTTTTCACTAGTAACAATCTTCAGTTATTGGTGCGTAGCCAGGAGTGGTTTTCTGATGGAACAAGAAGTTTTTTTTTTTTTTTTGGTAGTTGTTGGCGCATCGGCTTCTGTGGCCATAATGCACCTCCCAAGATTTTGGCAGTACTTTGATCCAAGCCCGAAGCGGGATTCAAACCCGTGACCTTTGGGTTGCCAGGCAGGCACTATACCCACCCGGCTAGCCCGGTCGGCGGAACAAGAAGTATGCTGCAATTTCTGCTAGAATCAAAAGAATAGTCCAAGATTTTCAAAATCGTAATGTGATTGATTACCTTAGAGGCATTGCTTCCTACAACTTCGAGTTTTAAACAATAATAATGTGCATTTATTCTATGATTGATTACCTTTACCTTTGATTGATTCATTCTATTAAAACAAAATAAATTAGAATTAATAAAAAAATAGGTGTATTATTTACATTTCTATAGCCTATTCATTTTCTACTGGGGGCGAAATGCGGGGGGCAACTTTTCTGGATACCAAAAGGCTTATGGGGGAAAATTTTTTATTCCCATATGACCAGCTTTAGATGGTACACATTTATTTATTTTGTAAAGATGGTATTCAATTAAACAGAGGAGGTGCAAGAGTTTCTGCTAATGCTATTCAGGAGGTATTACAAATTCAGGAAATCTACTATATTTGGAGTTAGGTAAGGCATCAAAAGATTGACTCGGGTCAGTGAAATGAAGAAAATTAAATTGCGCCCTCTCCGAGAGCACTCGTGTGCAACCATTAATAACCTTAAATATTGAAAGGGAAAGTGCAGAAGCAAAATCATCAGCAATCGAAGACCACAAGGAAAAATAATTTTAAGTAATTATATGGGGGTGCATCAGGATTGTCAAAAGAAATAAAGTAAAAAACTTAATTTTCCTATACAGTAATGCCAGGCATACTGTACACAAATTAAATTAAGTTTTTGATAAGTTCAACTAATGCTGATATGGCTGGCCTTATTGAAACATGGTGACACTTAGAGATACAAGAGGAATTTCATTTCAGCAAATACTGTATTAAGGAGAGAAAGGAAAGGACAGAGGAGTAAAGGAGTGATTCTTCTGATCAAAAACAGACTGAAAGTAAAAATAATGAAAAGGAATCTTCCTTGAGTTGGATCAAAATAACACAGATGATAAGTCAGTGTGGTGTGAAATGACTAGCAGTAAAGGGTAGATAACAGCAGGGGTATGTTATAGCCAAATTACTCTGAAGAGTATGACAAAAAAAAAATCTCTTTAGGCAATTTGGATGGGGTAGCAAGTATGACCATCTCATTACAGGTGACTTCAACCTACATCTTATAGACTGGAACACATGGACTGGAAATACACTATATGGTAACAGGTTTTTGAACAAATTGGAAGATTGTTACTTATCCCAGAATATTCAAGAGAGTACCGGGGGAGGGAGGGGAGGGTCTCTAACATAGTTCTAGATGTAGTTCTCTCTAAGGAGCCTAACTCTATCAAAAACTTGACAGCGGGGGAACCAACAGCATCCAGCAACAGCAACCAACAGGAACCAACTGCAATACCATAAAATGGATTGTATCTAAAGAAACCTACGTAGTTAAAGATAAAGCCAAGAGATTTCAAGAGATCTCAATTTCAAGAGAAGGGACTATAATGGAATGAGACATTTCTTGGGCTCGATTAACTGTAGCAACTACAGTATGGTGCTAGATACAAGTATGCTATGGGAAATGTTCAAGAAATTTATCCTCAAAGCTACAAACATATTTATACCCCAATGGTCAATTCCATAAACATAAAATGCCAAAATGGATGACAGGCAAGGTTAAAAGTTTGATTGAGCAAAAGAAAAGCAAAGACCAATTGTACGATTCAAGTTTATATGGACATTATAATTGAATATGTAATGAAGCTGCTGATGGGGTAAGAATGAAGATAAGGAGGAGGTATTGAATGTGAATATGAGAAAGAAGAAAGTAAATCCAATAGGCCCCTTAATTTGTTACCCTGAAGCTCAGCAGAAATGGCAGATGAGCTGAACAGATACTTCTCGATGATGAGATTCAGAACCATCTTGAATAGAACCCAACTGCGTACAGTAAGGGAATGTCATGGTGATCAATTTGGTAAATTAGTATGATGTAGTCATTAAGCAGATAAATGTAGGTATTAATTTTGACATTATATATCTATCTAGATATAATGAGCTTATGCATGGAAGGCTGCTAAATAAACTGGGAGAAGTTGGATTTACTGGTAAGATCCAATGCTGGACTGTAGGCTGGCTAAAAGACAAGAAATGGAGTGTTGTCGTAAATGGTCAGTCTTCAGGGTGGGATTGGTGTAACAAGTGGGATCCCTCAGGGACTGGTGCTGGGTCCCCTCCTATTTCTAATTTTCATAAATGATATTGAAGAGGGTACTCAAGATAAGCTGTCAGTGTTTGCTGATGACCTGAAGGTGGGTAGGATAAATAACGATCTGAGCCAGGCCATGTTACTTCAAAAAGAACTGAAGTGGTTGCATATATGATCTGAAAAATGGCAACTAAAGTTTAATGTTTCTAAATGAGGTTATGCATTTGAGAAACAGAAATCTTGGAGTCACATATAAGGTAGGGAGAAGAGGAGCTAAAAGTGGTTAAAAAAGAAGACTTAGGTGTTATGATTCAATGTGACATGAAATTTTCCATGCAGTGTAAACAAACAGCTAGGAAGGCAAACAGCATCCTGTCCACGATTTAGAGGGCCTTTGCTAGTAGGTAAAAGAATGTCATCTCTTTTTACAAGTGATCGTTAGACCATATTTGGAATACTGTATTCAGAGTTGGAAACTGCGCCTAAAAATGACAGAACTTCTGGAGAGGTTGAGAAAAGGGCAACCAGACTGGTGACAACTGTAAAGAGTGAGCACAAGAAGAATGGCTTAGGTGTGGACTGCAAAGTTTGACAACTAGACATCTAAGGGGAGGTCTATTTGAGGTGTATAAGGAATTAGTAAAATGAAAGGATTGAGTAAAATGAATGAGGAAGGTCTGTTCTCCCTCATGGCTGAGACACAAACCAGGGGATACAGATATAAAATCTTGGAGAATAACAGAAGATTGGATCTCATGAAGTCCACCTACAGGCAGAGGCTGTGAGCAGCTACGTTTAAAGCAGAATTAGATAATTACCTTGTGGAAATGGGAATGGTATGAAGATTCTGTTTTATTTTAATTATTATTATTTTATTTATATTTGGCTGATGCAGAAAAAATTCCCTTCCTTTCATCATCTGTTCTTACTAATACTAAACTTAATGCATGTTTGTTATCTTACCATTTATCTTGTGAACCCTACTCTCTGGCCATGCTGGACCTATTATAATCATCTTGTGTATTGCTGCAATTAAGATTTTCTCTTTCTCTCTCTCTCTCTCTGGAAACTTTTATTTATTTATTATTATTTTATTTTTTGCAAAATTGATTTGTTTAAATTTGATTCAAAAAATTTGTTCTCTAAATAAAATTTTGGATAACAAATTAGTTCTCCAAATATGATTATATTTAAGCTAAATCAAATAATATTTAACTTAATACTTTTGAAAACCCAGTTGGGCAACTTGCTTATGCATGAATTCTGTTTGGGGCTAGCAGACTTTCAACTGCTATAAGGAAATACACTTTACTCTTACAATACAAAGTCAGCTGGCTGCCAAACTACACTCACAATTTACCAAACTTATTCATAGTAATACAGCTTCTGCTACGAGTGTATTAAATATTTAAAATTGTAACACTTCTTTGGACAGGTGGGCAGGAGCAGCAGTGTGTAGCACACACTTCTTGATTAGACCGAGGTTTGAGCCTGTGACCACCAAATACGGAGGATGCAGAAAGGTCAAGGAATGACCACTGCATATCCCCGGAGCAATATGGCCTTAGTTGCTAATGCTCCTAAAAACCAAATAACAAAAAAACAACAAACTTCTTTGATCATAGAAGCATTAAAATCGCCTCACTCACCTTGACAGTAAAATGTGTAAACTTGCACTGATGTCTTTCTTTTTTTTAAATCATATATATATAAAGCAATACACAGTTTTATATATCATTTTGACATTCATTATGTATTGTCCATGTAATTATCTCCAATCTTTTTAAACTGTGATTAACAAGGAGAGAAGCATCTACTACTTTATTGATGAGAGGGTGGTATTTTGGTTCGTATTTCTAGACTATCAGCAAGTGAGTTATATAAAGCAATACATGATTTTATATATCATTTTGACATTCATTATGTATTGTCCCTGTAATTATCTCCAATCTTTTTAAACTGTGATTGACAAGGAGAGAAGCATCTACTACTTTATTGATGAGAGGGTGGTATTTTGGTTCGTATTTCTAGACTATCAGCAAGTGAGTTAGGAATTGAAAACCCATAATTTATTTTCTTTGAAATAAATCTCTAATGATATTAGTTAAGTTCTTTTATTAATCATTATTGCTTTCTAAACTGTGGGGATATCATCACTGTACTATCATGAATATACTGCACTAGAAATGAGAAATCTGCAGAATAACATATGCTTTTTTTTTTTAATGGCTAATTACAGCAAAAATCCTAGATGGTAGATGACTCCCATCAACCGGTGCAACTGGACACTTGAAGTGGCGAAACCCATGTTTAGTCACCAGAGCAAAGTTTCCGGCAATCCCTTCCTCCCAATCTCTTTCAACCCATGCACCGTATAAGTACTATCCGTTTTGGTAACTTTCGTGTTTGGGGGTTTCATAAAAATATATATATATATATATATTCTCAGGTGTTCATGGAGTATTTGCTAATTAAAATAAGAAATTCAAAGAAATATTTTAAAACTTAAAGAATGTCAGCAACTGCACAAACTGACACACCAGCAATGTGACATTTGACAATAACATCACACCCTCTCAAAATCGGTCAGATCAGCTCTATACCATGATGGGAACAATTAACTTATGTAGCACATACACCTTCCTTACTTACCAGTTTGAGTCACATGCTTATCCACAAAAGTTCAGTCAACAATGAAAAACAAGGACAGCCTGTTTTCATATAAATAATCTACTTTTTGGAGGGTAATGATGCTAACTGTAAACGACGTAATCCTTTTACAGTTCACCCCACGAAATGGAATTATTTGTAAATGTTCTCTTACTTTTATTTTTTTATTCTTTATTTATTACATAAATATGTTTATTGTATTCAAACTTTTTTAAATCCCACTCAGTTTTCATGCCAAGGAATGCATCTGTATTTCTTTCTTTCTTTTTTTAGATGGCAATAAATCAGTTTATATAAATTAAAATCCTGGTGGGTTTTTTTGGCCTATTTTTAATACTCCATAAGAATTGAGAAGCCCACTAATTTATTTTTAAAATCATTGTAATAAGTATTTAGTTCCTAATACTGTGGAACTCATTCTGTATCGTAACGTTACTTTTTCAGTTTTTTCAATTTTTTAAACAGTATTTTGTATCTTCTATTATTTGCTTCAAGTTGGAAAACCAAAATCTTCAACCTGAACATTTTAGCAACTTCACTACTAAAAGAAATGCTTAGTGAATATGTTTCTAATTGGATTGTCAAGAGCATAATGGTTTTATTCAAGTTTGAATCTAAATTAGAAAGAGACACTTCATCGCATTTTAAAAACTCAATTTTGAATTTGGGATAATTTTAGATTAAGATAATCAAAACAGACAAAACTCAAAACACTCCTTGCACAACTGCAATTGCTTTGGCCTAAAAGCCACACACAAAACTTAAGCAGCTACACCTCTTTTGTGTTGTAAAATTATGGGACATCATATATACAGATTTCCATTTTTCAAATCATTGTTAAAATGACAAATTAATTTTGCATACACATATTTCATGTAAATTCAAATGTTTACAGTAAATTTTCTTAATGGCATATTTATATATGCCATTAATATATGCCTGTTAATATATGCCATTTTCTTAATGGCATATATTAACAGGTCTACCACTCCTGATAAATATAAGCATCAAAAGGCACTATAAGTGATGTATATAAGCATATAAGCATTCACAAAGACACTGAAAAAAGTGGTGTGCCATAACACATATAAGCAGCCGTTCTGAAGAGATCAATAAACAAGTACTTGAAAAGCAAAAGCAAATGAAATTAACAACTGCTTGATATTGGTACACTTACTGAATTGGTCTATCTGCAGCAACACTTGGTTTTTGTTTATAGATTTGGCACACAGTTTTATTCGTTCTTTGCTTGTTGAAGTTAGTTTATGCATATGGAATAAATTTTCATAAAATTTCATAAAATCAGACTATTCTGATTTTCAGCTCAGCCCAAAAGTAAGTTCGCTTTGAGCTATGAATTCCAAACTTTTATACCACTATTTATGAATTTTCAGAATGTTGTTGTTTCTCAACATTCCAAAAAAGTACAGCACACTAGATGTTCTCTCTCAAATATAGATGGAAGCGAACATGTTAATGCAATCAATACAAGAATAAATTACTAAATAATACTAGAACTGAATGTTACCTTCATTATTGTGTTTTTCTTCCATATTAGTACAGTCAACACAAGGCTGCAATGGTGGTGTTGATGCAATGGTTATATAGCATTGTATTGCATCTTGATGAGAAGTGATACTGTGAAAAAAAAAAAAAAAAACTTGTTACAAGTTTTTTGAATAAATTATAAAATGAAAAAATAATGCTATACAAAACAAAGAAAGTAATGTTCAAGAGTGAATGATCCTATAAAAATATTAACCACAACTGGTTTTTAACCTAGGTTCTGCAAAGGTTTGATGAAAAATTTGATATCTATATGATTTTGTCACTTTTATTTTTTTAAATTATTGATGATAGCATGTGACAGACTGCAAATGCCCATTGCCTAAGATTTCAAATCTAATGAAATTTTCAGATATTGTGAAATCAGCATACCTGACAATTTCACATTTTGAACTGACAGTTTTGGCACGTGGCAACAGAGGACTGGATACTAGGGTGGAATAAATAAAACAAAAATTATTAAATTTATCAATACTGTTTAATTTACACACTTCACTTCATAAACATTTTCTAAGTGACCTCTATTACAATTAAACATTCTTGCAGTCTTTGTTTAAAATTCTGCATTATTTTTTACAGTAAATCTGCATCAGTCTTACCAATATCTTTAAAATGCTGTTTTTGATATTTTCCAGAATGTTAAAACTTTTTTTATAACAATGGATTTTAAGTAGAGCACACAGGGAAAAAAATCAGGTATACTGAATCAGACTATCTTGCAGGCCATGTGATGTAACCATAACTAGAAATCCGGCAGTTTGAAAAACAAATTCCTTAGTATATTCTTGTATTAAGTCAATTTGGTTTAACAAAGGTCAGTGTCATCCAGCAGATGTGGTTCTTCCTCACCTAAACAAATTTTATAATTTATATATCAAATGTAATTGATTGTGATGGTCCGATTGTTTGCCTTTAGAAAAATAAGATCCAATTACTTAAGATGCTGACAGAATAACGAATCAAAATTCATACATTACCTAATATCTTTTAAAATCAAACACAGGCAATGCATATAAATCTGATCTGGTTTCAACTACTACACTAAAATATTCCTGAAATCTTATAGCAATATACTGTTTAGAGTAAACACAGCCCAATTCTAGGATACACATAACTAATGTTAAGTTTATAAATGGAAATGTTACTTCCATACATAACTTGGCTTGTTTACCTAGACAAAATACAACTACATTATTCACAGTTCAACATAGGTTTGCCAACAGATCTGGCAAACCTAAATTGAACTGTGAACAGTAGTTGATGAGTCCAAGCCCTCAGTCTTTAGTGAGAGTAGAATGTCTTCCTCTGTTACCAAAATCAAATGGACGTTAATACAAGTACTGAAGTACTTGTATTAACCTCTGAAACGTAACATAACACATTTTTTTCCCTTAATAATGATGAAAGGGAATGAGATTAAACGCAATGGACAAATAGACTCATTAATAACATTCAAAAAGATCGGCAGTGCAGTGTTGCGGTATTGTCACCTCACAGCAGATTCCAGTTGCAAAATGGCAGCTACTGTGTGAGTGGTCCAAAACAGGTGTTCGTGAAGTTATTTGCATTTTGCAAGCAAAAGGTTCTTCACCAAGTGACATTCACCATGAATTGGTTGCTGTATATGGGGAAAAGGTAATGACAAAGAAGCAGGTATGTTTTTGGTGCAATGAATTTAAAGTGGGCTGTGTTGACATTGAAGATCAACATCGAGCAAGACAGGAGACAACATTTCACGCATTAAGGGCATCATTCTTGAAAACAGGCAAGTGAAACTGTGTGAAATTGCACAAATAGTGAACGTGAGTAAGTCAACTGTTCACGATGTCCTTGGCTTTCGAAAGTTGTGCTGTCATTGTGTGCCCCAACAATTGTCAGAGGAGGACAAAGCAAAATGCATGGGGATGTGTCTGGAGAACCTATTGTGATACAGTAACGAAAATTCAACAAAAAATGCAAAACTGTTCCCAGTGTCTGAAAAGTCATGGCCACAGTGTTCTGGGATTGCCAAGGCATTCTGTTGGTGGATTTATTGCCGAAGGTAGGAATAATCAATGCACAGCTCTAATGTGCAACATTGGAAAAACTGAAACCCAACATAAGAGGCAAATTACCAGGACTCCTGACAAGCAGCGTGATTTTGTTGCACAATAACACAACTCCACACACTGCTCACACCACTCATGAGTGGTTGCGCAGTAATTGTTGGGAAACTCTGTCACCCCCCCCCCCCCACAGCCTAGACTTAGTGCCTTCAGACTTCCATTTGTTCGGCCCTCTGAAAAAACACCTTTCAGGAAAGCATTTCACCACAGATGAGGAAGTTCATCAAGCGGTGTGATGTTGGTTACTGCTTGCGGGCATGGACTTCTTCAGTACTGATATTGATAAATGATCCATCGTTGGGACAAGTGCATCAATAAAACTGGAGACTTTGTGGAAAAGTAGTGCAGGTTCACTTATTTCTTGGTGTGTAATTTCAACTTCACATTATTAAACATCATCGAGAGAAAAAATGTGTTACCTTACTTTTCGGAAACCCCTCGTGGGTACGAATTTTAATTTGATTTCAAACTACTGTACTGAAATACCCCTGTGATCCTACAGCACAGTAACCTTAGAACACAGTAACCTTAGAACACAGTAACCTTAGAGCTATGTGGTTTATCAAGCAGTTGTAAACCATATATTGGTATCATGCAGTTGTAAAAGGCACTTCAAACAGCAGACTAGAGCATACTATTGAAAGTTCTGTTTATTTACATAACATTCGGATGAAATGCAGCTCAACTGATATAAACAAACCATTTATCACATTTGGATTTTTTTCACTCAAAACTTCTATAAACTGTGTACAAAAATTCAGATAGGTTTCTTATAGGGTGAAAATGCAGATCCGTGTGCAAAATTTCTCTGAAATTTGTGAAGCCATTACATATTCTGACAGAGCATAATGGAATTCATTGCACAGTATTCCTACTCTGCAAAATTCTCCAGAAAACCAAATGAACATATAACTCCAACAAATTTTGAGCATACATTTATCATTAAGGAGAAAAGCATTAACAACTTTAAAATTGTATGTGCTGGCACATCTTGATGGGAATTTAATATAGCACATCTCACCATATAAAATTCCCATCTGAAATGTCTTTTGTGTCTAACTACTGATTGTGTTTTAATATATACTTCATACAGAACACTTTGGTTAACAGGTCAGTTGTCCACCACTAACTAAATGTGATGCATAGAACAGAATATACAAAACCACATTCTAATAATTTATGTCCCCTCCAATGCTTCAACTACACGTGCCTCGGCATGTTCAAAACCATTATATTCTAGTGCCACATCCTATATATAGGGCATTCTGCAAAATGAAAACTAATCTTTTTTTAATTAGGTGGTTGTGAGTCAGAAATGCGCCATACGTACATTATCACCAAAAACCATTAGATCCTATGTCGCATCCTACATTAGCATGTTCTGCCAAAAGAAAGCTAACCTTCACAATATTGTTAATTAGGTGCTTCTGAATCACAAATATCATATGTAGAAGGTGCGGCTAAAAAGAAACAAGAAATATTTTTAAAATAATTTACTGTTTTAAATACAACAATTTCAATGTTTATTCCCTTCAAAGTATTCTCCAGCTGCAACTATGAAGTGCTCCATTTGAAATTTTTATGATCTAAAACAGCAGCAGAAGTCCTTGGAAGATACTGCCTTTAATTGCTGTGTTGTGTTCTTCTGAATGTCTGCTAAATCTTCAAATCATTTTCCTTTGGGGTGGTGTTTAATTTTCAGGAAAAGAAAAAAGTTGCGCAATGTCAGATCTGGGGAATAAGGGAAGTGCGCCAATGTTGTGATCTTGTTTTTCATTAAAAACTCTCTCATTGCAACAGAGGAATGACATGCCACATTGTCATAATGCAAAAACCATTTGTCCGGCCATAAATTGGGGCATGTACATCAAATTTTTTCATAAAGTCTTTCTAAAATCTCAATGTCTGATTAACAGTCTCATTTTGTGGGACAAATTCATGATGAACAGCACCACAACAATCAAAGAAAACAACAAGCATAGAGTTGATATTTTATTCAAGCAATTCTTGCCTTCTTTAAACAGGGAGAGGAGGGAGTTTACCACTGCATGCTTTGATGCTTGGTTTGTGCATTATATTGAAAGATCCAGGATTCATCTCCTGTTGTCACTGAATCCAAAAAAGTTGCACGTTCCACATATTTTTTCCAAATTTGCACTGCAAACTTCCACACATTTCTGCTTCTGGTCGTCTGTCAGAACACACAGAACCATACGGGCGCACACCTTTCTCATGCCCAACTGCTCTGTCAAAATTGTTCTTACTGTTTCTTTGTTAATGTGTAACTGTTCTGTGATTAGTCAAATGTTTATCCGATGGTCTTGGCACATAATCTCTTGAATTTTTTCAACAGTCCCGTCTGTTGTTGAAGTTGGCAGTCTTCATGTATTCTTCTTGTTGTGAACATCTTCCTGTCCCTCTCTGAACCATTTGTGCCATTCATACACACACACGGCTGACTCACTGTTTCATCACTGCACACTTTCTGTAACATCTTCAAGTTTCTGCACCAATTTTATTATTTCACTAAAAATTTAATAACAATCCTTTGCTTTCAATTATGATCACTCATTTTTCTGCAAGGATTAAAACACTGATTCACTTAAAGAGACACAGTTCAATAGAAACTTAACTGATTGCAACAAAAATTGATCTGTGCAGGAAAAAAACAAGCTACAGCACAATATGAATGTCGTTGACACGCACACAGTAGCAAGACATTGGTAGGCAATGATTCTTGTTTCATTTTAACCATACCTTGTACATTTAATTCTCAAAATCAGTGATTTAGTTATAAACATTATACAAACATATATTCTGTTATCAAGTGCTACAGAGATGAGCATTTAAAGTTAAGGCCATGGTTGCCACTGCAACTGGGGAGAAGAAAAGTAAGTTACAAGAATTCATATGCATTTCTGATTTTGCTTAATGGTTTAAAGTAGGTAATAACAGGACAGAAATTATTATTACATAGCATAACTGGGGTAATTTTTAGATAAATATCACAAAAATGGCACATTTTTATTTATATGGGGCAACAAAATTATTAGAATCACTTTATAAAAAAGTAATTCTCTTTTTTTTTTCCAAGGAGAGAAATTATGTCCAGTTTCCTACTGAAAATTCTGAATTTTCGATAGTGATTCAAATAATTCCCATGTTCATACTGAGGTGTGTGAATTTTTCACAGGCCAAATTTAGCCACTCTAATTTGGCCACTCTTTATATGATACTATTTAAAACAGATACTGTAATATTCTTTAAATTATCATAAGCTATAAGCCATCCAACGATTACATCAAAGAAAGTTACACCAGTTAGTCACTGGTGTACAAGTTATTCTGATGGAAACAATTAAGAAATTATTTATATTCTGCCACAATCAATTTGCAGAATTTGTTGAACATATTTTGCACCTCAGCATTTAACAAATACATGAATTGTTTATTTTCCATTTACATTAATAACATAACAAAGAAAGCCTATTTTAAGATGGGGTTCATTAAACGATTCACATCACCCAAATACAATTCTAAACTGACAAAAATACTATTTACATCTCATTTTTCCACAGTCAGAATTTGCATGTCTGGTGCAGATATCAGTTTCTCAAAATGATACAAATAAATTGAAAAAGAAATAAATAAACTAGTGTGGTGAAATTTCTACTAAGACAAGTTGGAATCCAGTATTAGCATTAGCAGGGGCATATGATGCAAGAAAGCAAGCTTATATATAAAGTATCAGCAAAAAAAAAAGAAAAGCTTCCCATTTCACCTATCCATTCTCTCCAAAACTTTGCCCAGTTCTTCCTTGAATCTACTTAAGCTATCAACTACCACAATGGAAGTTTGTTCCAGCTATCAACCACTCACTTTCTAAAGGCAAATTTCCACACATCTATTCTACAACTGTCTTTCCTCAATTTGAATTTATGCCCCATCAAGTGCATAATCTTAGCAAGAGAAAGAATCCCTCAGAATCGAGCTTGCTCAAAACCATTCAAAGCCTTATACACCTAAATCAGATCACCTTGCATGTGCTTAGTCTCCAGATGCTGCAATTTGCAGAACTTAAGCCTTTCTCGGTAAGAGCACCCCTTTGTCCACCTCACCAATCTCATTTCCCCTCTCTGTACTCGTTCCAGTAGCTCTATATCCTTCCTAAAATGAGGTCCCAGACCTATATGCAGAACGCAAGGTGTGGCCTGACCATTACTTTACACAAAGGGATAATCGCCTCTTTATCC
The DNA here is from genome assembly GCF_048544385.1 of Mastigoproctus giganteus. Taxonomy (NCBI): domain Eukaryota; kingdom Metazoa; phylum Arthropoda; class Arachnida; order Uropygi; family Thelyphonidae; genus Mastigoproctus; species Mastigoproctus giganteus. Next base: position 206,894,131 of record NC_143579.1, read on the forward strand.
CTGATAGCACAGTTCCTGTATATCATTAACAAGACCCTGTGAGCTGCTCTGGCAGCCTATCTGCACTGCTGAGAAAATTTCATATCTGACATTTTCCCACTTAATGTTTTTTTAAATATAGAAATTTAATATAAAAAATATAAATGTAATATAAAAAATTTTATATTAAAAAATATTAAATAATATAAACATTTTCGTAATCGAACAAGTTAGTACCTAGCATCATTTTAGTTTGTAGTAAATCACTAAAGTAGGTGAAATAGCATCGTTTTTGTTACATCTCATATTGTGGATGCCTTCACAACATTGCCCTGACATTGCACTACCTAAAATAAGAAACTCTGCCAGTGGAGAAGACTAATGTTACTTATTCTCGGCAGATACCGAGATGTTACTTATTCTTGGCGGATACCACCACTTCAATCCTGGGTGGTGGCATTTGTCAAGAATAAGTAACGTTTTCTCCACTGGTGAAGCATTGCTTATTCGAGATAATGCAATATCAGGGCAACTCACGAAGGATACTATCAAGTGGATAGCACTGTAGCACTGGATACTCAGCAGATAACACTACCAACCAAGGATGGTGGTATCGCCGAGAATAAGTAACATAGTCTTCTCTACTGGTGAAGTATTTCTTATTTATTCACAATATCAGGGCATATTGTGAAGGCATTCACAATATGAGATGTAACAAAAACGATGCCATTTCATCTATTTTGGTAATTTACTATGAACTAAAATGATACTACAAATTAGCTTGTTTGATTAGTGAATTTTCCATAATCAGCCCTAAAACCTTTTAAGTATAAACATTGTGATATAATGGAAGTAGCATATTACAATTGTTTTCATTGATATCCATAACTGGATAGCATCAACCACGTGAAGTTTGTCATTAGTTCTGATGATTTTGAATGGTTCTGAATTACTTAGCAGATTGTTGCTGTATCTTATTGTAATTGTGACCTAATAAGGTATGTTAAAAGCTGAATTTATAATACTTTATTTAATTCTGTAGATTATCATTAGTATTTTTGGTAATTCTTTAAAGAATAACTGTATTTTTGTCTATCTACCATACTGGCCCTAATTATTCGTTACTCCTTGGCAGTTTTATTTTAATGCTACAAATATTAACTATTAATTATGCTGATTATATATAATTATTAATTATACCGATCATACGAGTAATTACAGACCAGTTAGTTTAACTTCTGTTCCTGGTAAAATAATGGAGTCACTGGTTAAAGATGCATTGCAGGATCATCTAGACAAGACTGCAGCAATAATTCAGACAGCATGGGTTTGTTAAGGGAAAGTCTTGTCTGACAAATTTGATAGGATATTATGATGTGGTTACAAAGGAACTGGATGCAAAAAATAATTTTGATATCATATATTTGGATTTCAGGAAAGCTTTTGACACTGTTGCGCATGAAAGACTATTGTACAAATTGGAGCAGAATGGTATTAAGGGTAAGTTGCTACAATGGATAAAAGGATGGTTAAGTGGGAGAAGACAGAGGGTGGTAATCAATGGGTGCTGCTCTTCTTGGACTAATGTTATTAGTGGAGTCCCACAGGGTTCGGTGTTAGGTCCACTGTTGTTTTGTATATTTATCAATGATATTGATGAAGGTATATCAGGCTTAATGTCGAAGTTTGCAGATGATACAAAGGTTGGCAGGGTTGTTAATGACAGTAATGGCAGTGTGCTACTGCAACAGGATCTGGATAGTTTGGGCAGATGGGCTAAGAAGTGGCAACTGAAGTTTAACCTTGACAAATGCAAAGTACTGCATATGGGTAGAAGTAAACCCAGAGAAATGTACCAACTGTGTGGTACTACACTTAAGGTGGTAGAAAATGAAAAAGACCTGGGAGTAATTGTGCAGGCAGATATGAAATTTTCTGAGCAATGCAGACAGGCTGCCAGGGCAGGTCATAGGGTTTTGTCAATGATATATAGGAATTTTGCTAGCAGGGAGGAGGTGATTGTCCCTCTGTATAAGGCAATGGTCAGGCCATGCCTTGAGTACTGCGTACAGGTCTGGAGACCTCATTTTAGGAAGGATGTAGATTTACTTGAGCGTGTACAGAGAAGGGCAACAAGATTGGTGAGGGGAATGAAGGGATCCTCTTATCAAGAGAGGCTTAAGTTCTGCAAATTGCAGTGGCTGGAGACTAGGCACCTGCGCGGTGGTTAATTGCTGGAACAAACTTCCATCTGTCGTTGTGGAAGTTGATATGTTGAATAAATTTAAGGAGGAACTGGACAGGCATTTGGAGGGAATGGTGTGATTTTTTTTTTTTTTTTGGCTGATGCTACATAAGCTCATACACTTGCTTTCTTGCATCACATGCCACTACTACTACTACTACTAATTATATTATTTTTTGTAATTTGAAGGGTTATAGTTGGAAGGATGAACTCCTTTGGAGTTCATCCTTCCAGCTTGATAATCAGTTTAATGAACAGAATGTTAAGCAATTAGAAATCCTCAGATGAAAAATGTTTCCCATAGGCAGAGTAAAATATTTATAAATTCTGAAATAGTACTTGAAATCATCTTTAACTTATGTATTTGTATCTTTTCATTTTGATTTGTGTAGTTAATATTTCATAACCTTAGGTCATTTTCCCTTCTAAGAAGTTTTCCCTCGTAAGAAGTTCTAAACCTGCACTTCTTTGGAAAACTTCTTATCCAGGTTCTTCTGCAAGATAGGCGAACATTTTTAAGGGGGAGTGCCAAAATCAGCTAAATCTTTTTAAAAAACTACCCTCGCGTTTCAGAACACAAAATGCATAATGCTTTATTATCCTTCTTAATCAAAGAAAATCTTTCACTCCAAGATTCTTGAAATTCCCTGCTACTACCCTGTTCATTTGAACGTTTTTGGTTCTTTACTGGTTGAGCTGACATTCTAAACAGTCTGTAAAAAAAGGACAAAGAGTAATTAAAACATTTATGCGAATAAATGAAGAATAATCTCCAATCTCCATACCACATACAAATCGTAACTGACAATGAAAGAGGCTACACTAAATACTGAATGGGTTTTTTTTTTTTTTTTTTTTTTGAGCGTGTGGAATTCAGAGCGTCCCAAAAAAATTTCAAACTTCATGCAGTGATTTGTTTGAATTCGGAATGGTGAGATGCATTGATGAAATTGTGAAATGAAATTAAGAAAAATATTCATATATTTCACACCTTTATTCAGAACATAAGTTATTGGTAAAGTTATGTGAGATATATTATCCACATTCGGTATTTAGTGTAGCCTCCTTCATTGTCAATTACAGTTTGTATGTGGCGTGGAGATTGGAGATTATTCTTCATTTATTCCCATAAATTTGCATAATTGTTTTAATTGTTATTTGTCCTTTTTTTTACAGACTTTAGAATGTCAACTCAACCAGCAAAGAACCAAAAATGTTCAAATGAAGAGGAGAGTAGCAGGGAATTTCAAGAATCTTGGAGTCAAGATCCTTGAAATTAAACACCGTGGGGACCTCCCCTGAATTGAAGGATGCTGTCATAATTATGGCAAAGGGTTTGCTTACCTCCTTTCCTGCCTCCCTTAATATAACTGTATAGATCCCATTCACACCTTGTGCCTTTCTTATGATAAACTTCACAATTTCTCCTCCACTTTCCTCTCAGTTATTACAAAATCATTAAGATCCCTGTTAGAGTTTAATAAGCTTCTGTCCTCCACTTCCCTACAGAATTTCTCTTGTGAATGAAAATGCAAAATACTCATTCAGTTTGTCAGCTACCTGAGCAGGATCATCAACAGTTTAACATTCGATATCAAGTGGGCCAATCTGATTCATCCCGTTAAATGTAGAGTTTACATAAGTAAACAAGTCTTTACATCCTTTGCCAACGATTTCTCATAACCTGCTTCGCCTGCCTAACTTACTTCCTAGTTCATTTCACAAATATATGTAGTCTCAGTTCTAATCTCAATGATACCCATTTCCAATTACAGTTTGTCAAACCCCATGTACTTTTTCTGACAGAATTTCAGTTATTGGTTGATTCAACCACTGCTCATATCAGTTGCCCAAATTATTTGCTGTATGATTCCTTTCGCCTCAAAGGCGGTACTTGTGCATATGTCTGTTCTGATGTTCCCTGTCAGACTTGGTAATTTGGAATCTCCTCTTTTCAATCTTCTCTGGCTTAAAATCTCTCTACCTTATTCTGTTAAATTTATCGGTTGTCTCTAATGTCCCCAACTCCGCTAATCACTTGGAACTCTTTGCAACTTGACTTCCTCCACTCCAACTTTCCTTGCAGTGAGTTTTTTCTTTGGTGATTTTAATGTTCACAACTCCAGCTGGCCGAGATGCTGAGGCTTTTTCAATTACTAATGATCTCGCACAGATTGTTCATTTACCTACCAGAATATCAGACAATCCTAACTATACAGCCAATACGCTTGATCTTTTTCTCACAAATAACCATTCTAAGTACATGATCAAAATGAGCAGTCCTTTAGGCACCTCAGATCACAACTTGGTGATTGTCTCTTCTCTAATGGAACCTTTATCTCATGGCTATTCCCAACCTCGTGTTGTTTGGCATTACAAGAATGCAAAATGGGATGACCTGCGAGATTTCTTTTCTTCTTTTCCTTGGTCGAATTACTGTTTCAAAACATCTGATGTCAACATTTGCTCAGATCGTGCCAGTGAAATTATTCTTATAGGAATGGAATCTTTTATTCAACGCTCCAACTTAAAATCTCGTCCTTTATCCAAACCTCGGTTTTCCAATAAATGTGCTAAGACTGTTCAAGAGAAGAACGTTGCATATCGTAATTGGTTTGTTTCCAATTCTTCAGTTTCATTTTCTGCCTACACCAGAGCTCGCAAAAATTGTAAAGCAGTTATTAATCAATTCAAACTAGATTTTAAACAGGCTAAGAGTAGAAAACTTGTTTCTTACCCTAATGGTAGCCGAGCATTCTGGTCACTTGCCAAAGCTAGTGGTTGCAACTTTTGCCCATCTCTGCTCCCACCTATGTCAAAACCAGATGGTTCTATTGTCACTTCAGCCAAGGATAAAGCTGACTTGATAGCATCACATTTTTCTTCCAACTCATGTATTAATGTAAAACACCTCCCACCATTCCCAGCATACCCCATTCAATGCCTCCTGTGGTCTTCCATCAAAAGGATTTTGACAAATCTTGATGCTAAGAAAGCTCCAGGTTCTGACGGTATTTCTCCACTTGTTCTCAGAACCCGCACTCCTGAACTTACGTGTGTTCTTTGCCACCTTTTTTCACTTTCTTATTCCAAAGGTGTTTTTCCTTCTGCTTGGAAATTTGCTCGTATCCAGCCAGTTCCTAAAAAGGGTGACAAATCCCTCCCATCCAATTATCATCCCATTCCAATTACTTCTACTTTTCCTAAAGTAATGGAGAAATCAATTAACCGCCAACTCTTAAACTATCTAGAAACCTTCCATCTGATCAACGATTGCCAGTATATTTTCCGTCAATCCACTGGTGATATTCTGGCTTATGTTACCCATTCATGGACAAATTCAATGGAAAATTTCAGTGAAACACCAGCAGTAGCTTTTGACATCTCAAGGCTTTCGATCATGTTTGGCATAAAGGTCTTCTAAACAAGCTTCCATCTTATGGTTTGCCAACTGTTTTTTGTAATTGGTTATCCAGTTTTCTCTCTGACCGCTCACGGAGGGTGATGGTAGACGGATCTCTACCTTCTAACTTCTCCACTCATGCTGTTGTTCCCCAAGGTTCAGTTCTTTCCCCCACTCTTTTCCTCTTGTATATTAATGACTTTCTTCCATTGACCACAAATCCTATCCATAGTTCTGCTGATGACAGCACATTGCATTCCAGTTTCCTGCCCTGCTCGATCAGTTTAACTTCTCGAATATCCGCTACCAATTCCTTAAATGCCGATCTCCAGGTAATTCTCCAGTGGGACAAAGACAACTTAGTTGATTTCAATCCTTCTGAAAATCAGTCCTGTCTTATATGTCGCAAAAGGATTCTTCTGCTCCTATGGTTATCTTTGGTGACACTCCGATTTATCGGCAAGATGACATCTCTTTTGGGGATTTCCCCAACTTCTAATCTCTCTTGGCACAAGCAGATTACAAATATTGCATTTCTCGGCATTACTTTCTTCCAATAAAGCTGTTCACTCTGTACAAATCGCAAATTTGCCCTACCATGGAATATTGTTCCCACATCTAGGGTGGTGCTCCCAAAACCTCTCTGTCTTCTAGATTCCATTCAGAAGAGGGCAGTTAGATTAATTAATGACTCATCTCTAACAGAGTCTCTCCACTCTCTGTCTCATAGACATACTGTTTCTGCTAACTTCTTCGCTCATGCTCTCTCTCTTTCAAAACAGTCCACACACGTGCTGCCACCAGTCAACATCTGTTTACCGTCCATCTTCAAACTCACAGAACCAACTTTTCATCTTCCTTGTTTATTCATTCATCTGCCGTTTACTGGAACAACCTTTTTTTTTTCCCTGAAAATTGCTCTCTACAGAAGTTCAAGACTAATTCAAAAGTCAAACAAATATCTTCTTTCGTCTTCTCAACCTCCAACCCACACACGGTACTAAGTACTATAGGTTCTAATACCTCTCGTGTTTGGGGTTTTCATAAAAAAAAAAAAAAAAAAAACTTTGTGACTTGATTACAGACTAGCTTATACAGGGTGATTCACTACCAGTGCGACAAACTTGCAGGAGGTGTAGGGGGCACAAAGATGAATCGGAATCACATAGCATTGCAGGGTCCGAAATGCCTTCGTCATGCGGTAGAGGACATTGAATGGGAGGTCGAGTGAACAGCGATCCTGCTAGAAGTCAGCATTTGCGAACCGGTTCCTGAGGCAGTAGGATAGACGATTATTCAAACATTGAACTGGCCGACATGCACCTCGCGTATGGAGCTGCGGACTAACGGGCGCGCTGCTCTGCGCTTGTACCAGGAACGTTTCCCGCACAGGCGTGCTCCTCATCATACAATTTTCTGACATGGTACCTCTCGTGAGACTGGTTGTTTCACGAGAGGTACCATGAATCGAGAGCGAACTATGAGGACGCCAGACAATGAGGAGAATGTCCTACATCTTGCAGAAGGCAATCCGAGTATGAGTACTCAAGTGATAGGCCAACGATTGGGTATTTTCCAATCCACTGTATGGAGGATACTGTCAACAAACCAAATGAGTTCATACCATCTGCAACGCGTCCAATCATTGGAGCCTGCGGATTATCCACTCCAGAGGACTTTTGCTACTTGGTTTCTTCAACAGAGTGCAGCAGACAGTGCATTTGCTGCGTCCATATTGTTCACGGATGAGGCAAGTTTCACAAGAGAGGGAACCTTCAATCAATATAACGCCCATTTGTAGGCTTTGGAGAACCCCCATGGTACGCGAACACGTGCAACTCAACGCCATTTCTCTGTCAATGTTTGGGCTGGCATTGTTGGAGAACACCTCATTGGACCGTACCTTCTGCCCCCTCATCTGGACGGTAGGGCATACTTGATCTTTCTACAGCAAGTCCTGTCTGAACTTATTCCATTTAAGCAACAGAACCTCCAGTGCACCACCCAGGCAATAGCCTATCTGCGCAAAAGTCTTTATCTTTTGTTTTATTACAATTATATTTATGTGATTTATCATCACTGCAATAATTATCAGGCCAAAATTATTCTAAACATTTCTGTTGATTAAATGACTCGTTATATCGGTCTTTAGCCTGTGGTCACACAGAGATAAATAAATATCCCGTGTGACCACAGTTACCGCCCCTTCCTCGTGGAAGAAGACCTCTACTCGTTTGGAGGTTAAAATTATTAAACTTTTAACTTTATAAAATCTTAAAACTAGTCTCACACTGAGTCTCTTTCCAAGCATAGCACTATCTCATTAAAGCCTTACCTACCAGGCCAATGACAAGCCACGGCACCTCCTGACACAGACCCATAACTACAGACAACATCACTTAACAATTTTAATCATAATCTGTTCTTCTCCGACTTAGGGCCATTGCCTTTTCATACTCGGGACAGGTATGATCTACAGCATTATGTTCTGCTGTTACTTTTCTGCGTTTGCAATTTATACAACAAGGTGGCCTTTCCTTGTTTACACAATCTTTATAGGAATGTCCTTCAATGGAACAATATCCGCAAAACGCTTTCATTTTACAGAACTTTGCAATGTGGCCAAAAGCCATGCATCTGTAACACTGGGTCACCGTGACAATGTCACGAACCTGGCAGGCAGACCAATTCACAAACACTTTTCCTTTTCTAATCAACTGCTTATGGACAGAACCTGCTATCTGCACTATCCAGTTATTCAAATTCTTGCTCTTTGCTTTATTCACAGATATCACATTAAAACTTTCTTGGAATACTTCTTGGTTTACTCCATAATCTTTCAAGTTCTTAATCCATTATTGTTCTTTCAACTCTTCTTTATTCACATCTAGTTCCACATCATAAATCAGAACCTTAGGATCTCGCTTCTTTACCTTATCCACACACAATTTTAGTTCTTTAAACTTTGGACAATCAACGAGCAAATCTATATCCTTTTCCGACTCTACCTCAAGGATGATCTTCTTATCCAGTACAGCTCTTAAATTTTGTACTTTAACATTCTGTAGTTCAGCTCTCACTTTTCTGATTAGATGTTTTTTAATATCTTCACTGCGTTTATGTTTACTGTTCTTGGTAGTAATAACTGCCACTCTGGGTTTTGCAACGCACTTTTCTTTTACCACAGTAGCATATTCCTTTTTGTATTGTTTTTGAATGTCTTTCTTTTCAGCCCTAATAACATGTAAGTCTATCTCCAGTTTTACTATGGTCATTTCTAGATCATCCCATATTTCCATAATCTTGGTTGCTACAGTGCCCGTTACCCGATGTTCTCTTTGCAATAGGAGAGCCCTTAATCTCCCTCGTGCCTCCACTATTTTGTCTAATTCGGTTACCACAGGTCCTTGTTCCGAACTTTTTGTCATGGAATTTAACAACTTCTTCATACTATTTATCATTTCTAATTTCTTTTCTGGTGTCCACATCCCCTGCTTTTTCCTTTCACAAGCTATATCCTGTGATTCCCCAATACTAGCAGATTTTTCCTTTACTTTTTCAAGAACTATATCTTCCACCTCTTGCTGAGTCTCAGAGTTTTCACTCTCTGAATCTTCTGAATCACTATCTGCTTCCATCTCAATATCTGCTTTTTTCTTGGAAAGAGAGCCAGCGCTCGACTTTTTACCGGACATATTAAGAGGCTGTAATTGCCAACTATTTACAACTTTAACTTTATAATACAAAGGTCTTTAAGACCAACACTTCAACTCAAAACACAAGAATCCAAAAATCTATTTAGAAACTTATTTAAAAACACCCCCCACTCAAGTGAAACGAGTGGGGGTCCCAAAAGCTTTAAACTCGAGGGCACAAAATGTAATTTTAAACAAAATTCTCTCTGCCCCACCAACTCAATACCTGTTTAGCCGGTCAGGGGGATGAACCCCTAACCGCTCACCCCAGACGTCGAGAACGTAGGGCAGCTAATCAATGCACTTCGTGCAACAGAAAACTTGAAAAGTAACAAATCAATAAAAAGAAATTTCGATCAAAATTCACTAATTACACTTCTGATAAGTCACTCAGTCAAGACTGAACTTATTGAAGAAGCACATGTTCCTCAGTCGTTGCGCTGCTCAATATGGTTCCAGCATGATGAGGCTCCCCGACATCACACCAATGACGTCCGCCAACACCTAAACGTTACATTTGGACAGCATTGGATAGGTCGTGGTGGTCCGGTTCATTGGCCTGCTAGATCGCCGGACCTATCATGTCTGGACTTCTTCTGCTGGGGTCAAATGAAGACATTGGTGTACGAGACCCCCGTTGGTTCAGTTGAAGACCTCGTCACTTGCATCTCTGTAGCGGCCGGCGAGATTCGAGACACGCTGGGAATCTTCCAGAACATTAGGGATTCCATGCGGCAGCGCTGTGAAGCCTGTGTGACTGCTTCTGGTCGAACTTTCGAACACCTTCTGTAGCATGGCTTTTTGCCAATGTAAAACTTGTCATTAAAATGATTTCTGTTACACTAACGAGTTGCTGTTTCTGTTCTTTTTCTTTGCTTCTTTGTTCACGCAACCTCCCGCATGACGAAGGCATTTCGGACCCTGCAATGCTATGTGATTCCGATTTGTCTTTGTGCCCCCCCTACACCTTCTGCAAGTTTGTAGCACTGGTAGTGAATCACCCTGTATATACCGTAGGCTTCTGTCTCGCCCGATAATCTATATACATCCCATGCATTTTTATTCTCTGCCATAAGTCTCATTAGTTCATCTGACATCCATTTAGGCCTAAACCTTGAACAGTATTTCTTATTTGGTATAAAAAGCCTAGAGGTTGTGTAATCGGTCCAGATATTTTCTATTAACTTGTTGTCAATTGTTAAAAAGAACTTACTTTTGAATTAAACTTAGGAATCAAAACAAATCACGGGCTCTGAACAAAGTCTGCACTGTTTCTGTGGATACATTAATAAAGCAGACTACAGAAAAAAAAGAAAAAAAAAATCATTACTCATTTCTTCCATTGATCCACACCCTTTATGAATAGTGAAGACATCTGCACAAATCAACGGGAACCTTCACTGATGCTCTCATATTTATGAGTAAATATTTATTAACTTTTTTGCTATTCTTTTAATATAACTGGACAGATTCTATCAGTCCCTGGTGGCTTATTTACTTTTAGCCTCGACAATCTCTCTTTTACAATTCTCTCAATTACCATAAAATCATTCGATTCCCAGTTATAACTTAGCATTCTTCTGGTATGCCATCCCTAAACACTTCTTCATGTGTGAATGTAGATGTAAAATACTTATGTTTATCAGCAACAGAACAGGATCATCAATAGTTATGCCATTCATATTCAATGGACTAATGCGGTTCATTCCTTTCCCTCTAGCATTAAAACAAATAATGAAACCTTTGCTACTTTGCTTTGCATTTCTAGAAAAAGACTTCTTGTAATCTGCATTAGTCTGCCTCAGGGGTGTATTCAGGGGTGGGCAGAGAGGGCATATGGCCCCCCCAACCAAAAATTTGAAAGTAAAGAAATAGAATGCAGGAGGCGTTCTAAAGAAAAACTCAAAAGCCTGGTTGCCATGCTCCCTTTATGATGATACCTGGACCTAGTTGCCATGCATCCCACTTACGATGATAACTGGATATGCCACTGGTCTGCCTAACCAGGGTTGCAGACTAGTTTGTACTTAATGTTTCTATGTTCCTGACAATTTATAATTATCCCATGCATTTTTTCTTCTCTGCTGCCAGTCTCATCTATCACCCGTTTATGCCTAAACCTTGTATAGCACCTTTTACAGCAGCATGATGATTTAGTCAATACTTTTTTTTTTTTGATTTGGTAGTTGTTGGCGCATCGGCTTCTGTGGCCATATTGCACCTCCCAAGGTTTTTGCAGTACTTTGATCCAAGCCAGAGGCGGGAATCGAACCCGCGACCTTTGGGTTGCCGGGCAGGTACTTTACCCACTCGGCTAGCCCGGTCGGCTAGTCAATACTGCAAATTCCTCAATTTTATTAATTATACACCTAGCATTAGTGTACAAGCAAGTACATATGCGCCTGTTTTCGTTCCTAGTAATCCTAACACATCCCATGTAATTGCTTGTCATATAAGGGCTGCAGCAAGCCTTGTAACTCCTCTACTTCTTATTTTCTGACTGTTATACTGAAGCCGAGCAAAAATCAAGAAACAAAAGCAGAAGAAGAAGAAGAATCAATTTTACCTCTGCCTGTGGCTGCTGTTAATCTATTGGTTTGTGTATCCTCTTGCAGTGTTAGGTGGGTTGGAAAACTGCTAGCAAATATCCTTGCACCCTTCTATTTAAGTGTATTCCATCTTTGTAAAAACCCTCTCCAGTTAACAAGCACAGACTAAGCTAAGAAAAATTTTACTTTATGAACATTGCACAGCCTTTCCAGGCCTGAATTGATAGACAAGGCTCTCATCATCTAACTTCCGCCTATCATGTCTGGATAGAATTGCAGACACTTTTAAATTTAATCCTAATGCATGACTTTTTCTCAACATCTCCATGCCTGTGAAGCGCATAAAAATGTCACCTTTTGTACCCTTAAAGTACTGCATAATAAGAAAAGGTTTTGATTGTTACATTTTATATTGCTTTATTACTATTTAAGTCGCAAAAATGAACTGATATAAACACTTCAAATTGGTAGTATTGCTCTCTTAGGAATCTTTGGAATATTTTGTATCACTCTCTTAGGAATATAATCATAGCTATGTAGTGGTAGTACTTCTTAGTATTGGAAAACAAGCCTTGAGCTTTGGGTTGCATATCACTATATACTTTCTATAAACAACTGACAAACTAAATTAAGTTAAACTTTATTAAGATATAGAATTATGCATATTTAATTCTTTATCTTAATAAACTTAATTCAGTTTGTTGGTCATTTATAGAAAGTATATAGTGATATTTAAGTATTGTTATAAAGTTATTTACCTGATATCCTGATATCTGAAATATCAAAGTTGATAACAAAGCACTGTGCTTTGAAAAGCTTCTCTTTTTGTCTATTTTACTGTTTTTAATAATTTATTTTTTATCAGTTCTTGCTGATTTTATTAAGTTTAATTTTAATCTTTATAACCTCTCTCTTAATTCTGTATGTTATTGAATTAAAACAAATTTTCTTTTAGAATTATCTGTCAATAGATGGAAATGGAAATCGTGTGATAATCTCAAAAAACTTCTGGTATCTTTGTCATTAAATATATTGAAAATAGAGGAAATTACTTTATTCATTTTTTGATTAATATGAGCCCTGCACTTCGCGCTGTTTAAAGAATATATCAGTCATCCCTATGTAAAGGACTGCCCCATATGACTTATCACAGATGACACCAGAATATTATCAAATTGTGCAAAACTCAACATGAATATGATTCCATTTTGGGAGACTATGCACACTTCAAAATTCATGTAGTGTATTTCTGCTTGTAACCTTGCATGTAAGAGGGTACATGAGAAAGTAAAGTCAATTTATTTTTGATTAAATCAACAAAAGGAAAATATATAAAAAATTTAGTATTACTTTTCCAACCACTCCTCGTATAAGACCCCCAAGCCTCTTTAATGCTGCCCAAAAAAATAAATTTTCGTTTGTTTGCAAAAACCTCTTGTACACCACTTATTTGAATTTACCATCACTTGAAAATCAACATTCATATAATGCTTTTTTTTCAGGGGCCCAAAAAGATGGTAGTCTGAAGGGGAAAGGCCCAGGTCAGCAAGTGAGAAATTCCAAATAAAGTTTTTAATCATTTCAATAGTTGCAACAGATGCAAAAAGTGCACATCTCCAAATGCTCCCATTTATGCTCACCAATGAAAAGTTTGGGCCCACCTTACATAAACTTGGCAATATTTGAAGGTGTCGGCTAACAACATAAATAGTAATCCATCTGTTTTCTTGGCCAAGACCATTAACTTGACAAGGGTGGACAGTGCAATGTTCAATCTATCACAGGCCTAATGACTCTGATGAGTACAGTGAACAGTTGTGCAGACAAACTGAATGGGCCAGTAATCAGAATGTCTTGTAATGGAGGATTTTCACTTTCCAGACATTGACTGAAACTTGTGGGTTGGTCAATCGCATGCTAGCAAGATTTTGTGCATTTTATTGGAGGATTGTTTTCTCAGCAACATGTTCGAGAGGCAACCAGAAGGACCCTTAATGTGATTATCAGCAGTGATTATTCATGCATTAAGAAATTGCAGATAAAGGGAACACTAGGTGACAGTGATCACAGTGTACTGATGTGGGATTTACTTAAAGATGTAACTACCATCAAGGGTAAAGGGAAGGATTTTTGTTTTCGTAAAGGTGGCTACAGTGGTCTCAAACAGATTTTAAATTCTATACAGTGGGACCAACTGATGATGTTACCAAAGGTGAATTCTAAATGGGAAGCTTTCAGGGACTTAATCTTGGAGGCTACTAGGCTTTTCATACCAACTAAGAAATACTGTTCAAGGTTTAGGCCTAAATAGATGTCGGATGAATTAATGAGGCTCGTGGCAGAAAAGAAAAATGCATGGGATGCATATAAATTATCAGGCGACACAGAAGCCTACGGCAGATATAAGCTAGTCTGTAATCAAGTCACAAAGGAGGTTAGGCAGGAGAAGGCAGGTTACGAGAAATCTTTGGCAAAGGATGCAAAGAAAATCAGCAAAGAGTTCTTTACTTATGTAAACTCTAGAAGGAAGGGGATGAATCAGATTGGTCCACTTAACATAGATGGTTCGAATATTGATGATCCTGCTCAAATAGCTGATAAACTGAATCAGTATTTTGCATCTACATTCACACATTATCCATTATTCAAGGAGGGGAATGCCAGATGTTTATCACACTCTAACAGGAAGGTAAGTGATTTGTAATAACAGAGAGCACAGTGGAGGAGAAATTGTTGAAATTAAACATAAAAAAGGCACCTGGGGCAGATGAAATCTATCTAGTTATAATGAAGGAGGCAGCAAGGGAAGAAAGCAAACCTTTACCCATAATTATGAGAGCATCCTTAGAGTCAGGGTTGGTCCCCGTGGATTGGAGATGTGCAAATGTATCTCCAATTCACAAAGAAGATTCAAAGGGTGACAATAATAATTATAGAACTGTTAGTTTAACTTCTGTTCCGGGGAAAATAATGGAGTCACTTTTTAAAGAGGCAATACAGGATCACCTAGACAAGACAGCAAGTAACAGTTCGGACACAGCATGGGTTTGTTAAGGGAAGTCTTGTCTGACCAATTTGATTGGACACTACGACGTGGTCACAAACGAACAGGATGCAAAAAATAATTTTGATATAATATACTTAGTTTTCAGGAAAGCTTTTGATACTGTTGCACATGGAAGACTGCTGTAGAAATTGGAGCAGTATGGCATTAAGGGCAAGTTACTGCAATGCATAAAGGGATTGTTGAGTGGGAGACAGCAAAGAGCGGTAATAAATGGACACTGCTCTATGTGGACAAATGTTATTAGCGAAGTCCCCCAGGGTTCAGTGCTGGATCCATCGTTGTTTTGTGTATTTATCAATGATATCAATGAAGGTATATCAGGCTTAATGTCCAAGTTTGCAGATGATAAAAAGGTTGACAGGGTTGTTAATGACAGTAAAGACAGTATGCTACTGCAACAGGATTTAGAAAAGTTAGGCAGATGGGCTGAGAAGTGGCAACTGAAGTTTAACACTGACAAATGCAAAGTACTCCATATGAGTAGCAGTAACCCAATAGAAATGTACCAACTGAGTGGTACTACACTCAAGGAGGTGGAGAATGAAAAAGACCTGGGGTAATTGTGCAGTCAGATATGAAGTTCTCTGACCAGTGCATGCGGACTGACAGAGCCCGTATGCACTGGTCAGAGCGCTAAGTGAATCTGCGCTAAGCGAGTGGCGCTTTCCCATAAGATAACATATGTATTTGTGAGTTGTGGTCAGTGCCATAGGATATTTCCTAATCAATAATAAACGATAGTGAAAAGATGCACAAATGTCTGTCAAAATATTTAATATTCAAATATTTGTACATATAAAATATTCTGCATTACATACGTATATATCTTCAAATAGGCCTCGGGGGTTGGGAATATTCATATTCATAATAACTGCACAATCCTACACCAACCGTTATTAAAAATAAATAAATAGTGTTGTGTTAAAATAATAATGATGTAAATAAATGAAATAAATAGAATGATATATTCCACCGGATAAAACTGATAAAAAGGTAAGTGTCTGTACAACAAAATATGAAATTTTAAACTGCAATGAATAAATTACAATGAAACAATATAGATAAAACACAGGATAATAAAACCAATAAAAGTGCTAAAACACCGTAGCTTTCAGAGGCATCCGCCTCCTTTTTCAATAGTGAGGTTTATCGTATGGCACATCCTTAAATATTAGCAGGCTCACGGTTCTCAGCACATGTTTCTACAGGAGTATAGGCAGTATTCTCCTCATGTGCACTGGAACCGGAAATGGCTCGGGAGCGTGCCAGGTGGAACCGCTCATCCTGTCCAAGAACCACCGCCTCGAAGAGGGGATGAATGCGGATTCCCGTCTCTATTAATGGTATTGCTCTCAGAGGAGCAAATCTGCAAGCTCTCGAGCCATTTGCGGTCCCAAAATCTATGTGCCCAGTCGACGATAACAACTTCGTCTGGGGAGATTGATGGTGCTCCTCTCAAAAGCATTCTGCCACAGCAGACTTCCCATAATCCGCAGTCTTTCTCGCGTTCATATGCTCCCCCAGATGATCTTTAAACCAACGTCTCGTTTCACCAAAATCCGGGCACCTGATCTCATACAAGATCCCACTTGTACATTCCCTTGGTATGGGATCCTTGACCTGTGACACAACTGTGTGAAACCTCCGCCCTGGCAGCTGCACACAGCGTGTCTGGCAATCGCGTAATACCCGAGCTATACGCTCAGTTAGGCTAAGGAATGTATGCGGTGGCAACTGGTGTAAACGGTTCTCTTCATCCATGCTCCGCTTCTCGAATATATTTATCTATGATCCTCTGGGGGTAACCGTATTTTCTGAGATCCGCTGTGACACGTTTGAATCCTTCTTTTCTATCCTCAGAGGTGCTGCAATGGGACCCAGCCCTATCCAACAATGCTCTGATAACACTGTTCTTATGATGGTTGGTTTGTGCCATATTGTAATGTGTATATTGGCCCTGGCACATGGGCTTCCTATATACACTGGTTTTCACCCTAGGGCCTTTCCTATGTACCAACACATCAAAGAAAGGGAGGGTACCCTCTACTTCCACCTCGAGGCAAACTGAATAAAAAGGGAGAAACTATTGAGGAAACCAAGCACCTCATCCTCTCTCTCTCCCTCTGAATAATTGTAAATGTATCGTCAACACATCATTTCCATGCGCGCATGGGGAGAACTGACCCATCAAAAATCCTGGCTTCGAGCTCCTGCGGGTCTAAATGAGCGTATAGCTCGGGTATTGCGCGATTGCCAGACACATGTGCAGCTGCCAGGGCGGAGGTTGCACACAGTTGTGTCACACGTCAAGGACTCCATACCAAGGGAATGTACAAGTGGGGTCGTGTATGAGATCAGGTGCCCGGATTGTGGGGAATGTTATGTTGGTGAAACAAAATGTCAGTTTAAAGATCGTCTGGGGAAGCATATGAATGCGAGAAAGACCGCGGATTATGGAAAGTCTGCTGTGGCAGAACATTTTTGGGAGGAGCACCATCAAATCTCCCCAGACGAAGTTGTTATCGTCGACCGGGCACATAGATTTTGGGACCGCAAATGGCTCGAGAGCTTGCGGATTTGCTCCTCTGAGAGCAATACCATTAATAGAAACAGGGGAATCCGCATTCATCCCCTCTTCAAGGTGGTGGTTCTTGGACGGGATAAGCGGTTCCGCCTGGCACGCTCTCAAGCCATTTCTGGTTCCAGTGCACATGGGGAGAATACTGCCCATGTTCCTGTAGAAACACGTGCTGAGAGCAGTGAGCCTGCTGATATTTAAGGATGTGCCGTACGACAAATATCACTGTTGAAAAAGGAGGTCGATGTCTCTGAAAGCTACGGTGTTTTAGCGCTTTTATTATCCTGTGTTTTATCTATATTGTTTCATTGTAATTTATTCATTGCCATTTAAAATTTCATATTTTATTGTACAGACACCTTTTTATCAGTTTTATCCAGTGGAACATATCGTTCTATTTATTTCATTTATTTACATCATTATTATTTTAACACCTATTTATTTATTTTTAATAACGGTTGGTGTAGGATTGTGTTATTATGAACATACGTATATAATTATGTGGTAACTACTTATGTATCAAAATTGAGCTTAAAATTCCAATTAAAATCATGAATTTAATTGATCTAAATTGATTTAATTCAATTGACGAATTTAGTCATGAAAAATGTTTCGATTTTGGGTTGTACTTTGGCCCTCTTCCTGGTAAACTAAAAGGGGTTTTAATTTTTAATCCCCCACAACGTTACCACTCAACAATAAAGTCAAATCGATCCTTTGTCGCTTTGACACCTGGCATATTTTTTTCTTCTTTCAATACGAAACTTCTTTTAAGCATTCGTTTCCAAAAAAAGTCCTACTTCATCTATGTTAAAAACTTGTTGAGAAGTATAACACATAATACCCCTCTTCAATAATTTTAACAAGTTCATTTTTGAAAGTTTCGGCTCCTTGATCTGCACTTGCGGCTTCTCCCTGGATTTTAAATCTATTCAACCAGCTCCTACCAGTTTTAAATGGTTCCACATTTTTTTTTTTTTTTAGGCGAGTTTTCTTCAGATAATCATATTGGCTAATCTCTTTCTCTCTCTTTTTTTTTTTTTATAATATTGAACTTAACTGAATTCTGCATTGGATATTATATTCAATAAAATTAGTTAAAGTCTCTCCATTTCACCATATACCCGGCCTAGCCCTAGTTGCTTGCAGTGGAACAGCTGTCTTTCATGCTGCTAAAATGAATTCTTTATTTTTTATAATTGTTCTTACAGTTAAACTTGCCTGTCGTAAATTATGGCACACGACCGCTTGTCATTGACCGGAATCGATTCACTTAAAAACGTCTAATTTAATTTTCAAATTTGGTCTTTTTCTTACATTTATAGTCTTCGTACTGCGTCCAGACGTTGTTGCTTTTTCATTCTTATCAGCCATTATTAACTCTTTGAAAATGTAACTGCGTTGGTTGTATTAATTATGATTCAATGTTCGAGTAAACTGTCCGTTATGGCCTATGTCTAATACTGTACTGAGTGATGACTAGACTTCGGATAAATGCATATAACGCAAATATTACAAGTAATATGCTTGATCATTTTTTAAAATGTTGATCTCGGAACTACGTAACAAGTCACTGTACTGCAATTAAATTAGCGTGTGACAAAATTTTCACTGAGTGTGGGAAACTCAAGTCGGCATGGGAAACGTTTTAATGCTGTTTTACTATTCATTTTCAAGCTATCGACTCCATCAAATGAAACGATTTCGTTAAATATGCCAAAAATGCAATCTGTAAAAGAGCGTTATAGTGAGATACAGGTTATAATATAAGAACAGCATTATAGCGAATCGCATTATAACGAGGGCCTGCTGTATAGGAATTTTGCTAGCAGAGACAAAGAAGTGATTATCCCTTTGTATAAGGCAATGGTCAGGCCACACCTTGGGTACTGTATACAGGTCTGCGGGGGGGGCCTCATTTTAGGAAGGATGTAGAGTTGTTAGAATGAGTACAGAGAAGGGCAACAAGATTGGTGAGAGGAACAAAGGGGTATGCTTATGAAGAAAGTTGCAGCATATGGGGACTAGACACCTGCAAGGTGATCTGATCGAGGTGTATAAGGTTTTGAATGGTTTGAGCAGGCTCAATACTGATGGGATACTTGCCGTTTGCTCACATTAAGAACCTGAGGGGGCACAGATTCAAATTGAGGAAAGATAGCTGTAGAATAGATGTGTGGAAGTTTGCCTTTAGCCAGTGGGTAGTTGATTGCTGGAACAGACTTCCATCTGTTGTGGAAGTTGATAGCTTAAATAAATTTAAGGCTGAACTGGACAAACACTTGGAGTGACTGGATGGGTGAAATGGGAAGGTTTTTTGTCTGATGCTGTATAAGCTTGCTTTTTTGCTTCATGCCTCAACTAATGCTAATGCTAACTTGATTAGCATTATTTATTATCGACGTCATTGGGTAGCCTAAACAGCACATTCACCACACTTTTTCTGCCACTACTAAACCTTTGCACTCGTTTATACACCTTTCTTTGACTCATAAGCTTTTTCTCCATATTGTGCTAACATTCTTCTGTGAATATGGGAGGGTTTACCCACTGACCGCAAAAATCGGAGTCATCACATTTTTCATTAATGGTACAATTGGAAAGCAAAATTGACATGATTGCATCTCAGCTGTGTAAAACAGATTGTGTCCAGGAGACTGGCATACACACCTCAGAAGCATGTAGTACCATGGGGCATAGTTTTACACACCAATTTCCTTTACTTTTTGATTTACCCTCATAACAACATACAGTCGGACCTCTCTTTCACGAACTTCTATACAGTGAATTTTCTATGAAGTGAACTTTTCTGATTTCCCCCTTGGTCATTGCATTGAAAATAGTTTTTGTATAACGAACTGATTTCAAGAGACCTTGGTATGTATTGTTCGCACCTCTGGCCTAAAGGCCAATAGAGCTGATGCTGTAGAAAGCACAAATTGAGAGCAAAAAGGATTAAACATTAATTCCTTTAGCTTTTAATAGCTAAATGTGTAATTCCACGAATTATGAGCTAAAACATTTTACCATTTAATGGTGCCTGTAAAACCCTGCAGGAGGAAACTGGCCAACCACGGCACAGGATAGAAAAGATGGAAGGTTCTGGGAGAGGCCTTTGCACAGCAGAGGGTCAGCAATGGCTAAAAAGAAGTACACTATACCAAGAAGTCATGCTGGTCAGCTGTTCACACCCATTGGCAAAGATTAAGGCACATTCCCAACGTGAGCATTGGCTCTGGTCAACCTATTTTCTACCGTAAGCATCCTATTAAAGAATTAGGAGAGAATGATTTTCCTTTATCTCGGAAATTCATCTGTTGTTTCGAAGAACTGAATCATCCACACTTTCACTAAATTTCACCTGTCTCTGTTTACACGGTAGCTACAAGTGGTCCCTAATTTCGGCTTTGTTTTAAATGCTGTGCAAGTAACCTTACAGTGTCTAAGAGGAGATCCTTGAGTGTAGTGTGAAAAAGTGGAAGTGTAGATTGGAGGGTTAAAAAAAGAAGTTGTGTATCAACCATTCTGAAATATAGTGTTTCGATTTTCAAACTGTTTTAGGAAACAGGACCCAGTCAGAAGTGTGCGAAATTATGCCTTTGGGAAGATGTAGATGAAGCAGTTTTTAGGTGGATGAAGTTGATTTGAGACCAAAACATGCCAATATCAGGGCTATTAATAAAAGAAAAGGCTATGGAGTACGCATCTTTTCTCAGGCACAAAACATTTAAAGCCAGTTCTGGTTGGCTGGACAAATTTAAAGAGCATCGTGGCTTACTCAAAAAAGTTATTTCTGATGAAAGTGGAGTTGCAATCAAATAAGACTATGCCCATTGGAAAGAAACAGTTTTGAAAAAAATTATGGAGAACTACCAAAGACATATTCAAAGTTGAAGAAACATGTCTATTTTTTAAATGTTTGCCGAACAAGACATTGACTTTTAAAAGTGATAAATGTTTAGGTGGTAAAAATAGTAAGGAGAGAATTACACTCTTAGTTGCAAATATGGCTGGTAATGAAAAACTGAAGCTTTTTGGTAACAGGCAAAAGTAAACAACCCCTATGTGTCAAAGGAGTAAAGACATTAGAGTTGAACTACAACTACAACAAAAAATCTTGAATGACAAGCAAAATTTTTGGGTAGTGGTAGTGGATTTGAAATTTTGATAGAAAGATGACCAAAGAAAACAGAAAAATCACGTTGATTGTCAACAATTGTCCTGCCCACCTTCACTCAGTAATTTTGAAACTTACAAGCGTGAAGCTTGTTTTGTTTCTTCTGAATAATTCTTCTTGAGTGCAGCCAGTGCTGGATTTACATACGCTAAAAAAGCTACAGCTTAGGGCCTCACTCCATCTTAAAAATTCCATTTTTAATATTGTCACAGGTGAACAGTAAGAGAGAGAGAAGGGCCTCATACATGTTATAGCTTAGGGCCACAACAAGTTTAAATCTGGCCATGACTGCAGCCAATGGATCAAGGCATTATAAAGAATTTGAAAACGCACTACCGAAGGCTCATACTGAAAAAAATTATACTGAGAATAGAAACCAACCAACCAACCTATAGATTCTATTATAGATTTGTGGATGTGCATATCAGAGTTGGCAAAAGTGTGGACTCAAGATGTGATGGAAACAATGATTAAGAATTGTTTTGCTGAAATGCTAATTAACAGAGATGAACTACTAGAAGACATTGAGCAATCTTGGGAAGAGTTCCAAGTGTGGAGAAATCAATCAATGGAGAAATCTTGATGAATTTTTAGACGTTGATAATGATGTCATAGCAGCTAAATATCTGAGTGACTCCAACATTTTGGAGCATATTTAATGAACTAGTGACAATATTGACAATGAGTTGGATGAAAATGAAGGCAATATTAAACATTCCAAACAAGAAACGTTGGCAGCATTTGAAACTTTGCATCGAGGCCTTCAGTGGGAAGAAAATGTAACAGAAAATATATCTGTGTTTAAAAGTTTAAACAAATTCAAACATTTTTATGAACAGTGTACAGTAGAATCCAGTATACAACAAAAAATAACCAAATATTTTACAATATAATTCTTAAAAGTGTACTAATATATTTAGCGCATCATGTACATAGTCATTTCTTAATATGTAAGAAATTAATAATTGTTTTGAAAAGTATTAATAAAGTGTTTTGAAATGTTATAAAATGTAACTATTCCCACTTATTTCTGATTTATTTCCCATCTTTTACTATATTTCTAAATTTACAGTATTTTTCATTGTTGAAAAGGTCATATTTCTTTATAACGAAATTCTGTATAATGAATTTTTTCAAGGGAATGATCAATTTCATTATATAAAGGTCCGACTGTATTATTAATTCACTGTTACATTCCTGCCAGTGTTAACATGGTTCAATCATCGCATTCCATTTTATCCTTGTTTATACTGTCAAAGATAATGATTAAAAAAAAATGAAATTACACATTTATGAAACGTTAAACTCTGTAACAGTTATAGTAGTAATACATATGAATTGTCAATAATTATTAAAGATGCTATTATATAATCAGTACACAATATGTAAATCTTACCTGCACCCATAAATAAGAACTATGCTTTCATCTGTAGGCCACTGGCATACAGCAATCCTCAAATCTTGTGAAATTACTTGATTTCCAAATAGATGAACTTCTGAAATCTACAGTTATTACATTAGTAAAAATTCTAAAAACAAGAAATTTTACTAATTATGCATTATTAATTAATCAGTTGCAAAAAAAACATGTTATCACTGGCACAAATACCAATGCACTAATTCTGAACTGATAAATGTTGCCTCATAATACTGAATAGCCCCACAGCTTGCAAAGCACACTGATTTGCTTAAAAGTGGTTGGGGAGTAATTATCTGCAACCACCATTAGCTGTGATGACATTAAAGTTTCTTTAAATTAAAACATGTGTACTTGTACAAAATTCTGTTTATAAAATACAAATATACTGCCCTATTCTATATCATTAATATCCTGACACCTCTCCATTAACAGTAGGTCACATCTCGCACAAGCACCATATATCAAGCAACTATTGCTTATAGGTCTTTGAGAACAGTACTACAATTGTGCATGAAAGATGCCACGATTGACAGTTAACAAGACTTCCAGTATATAATGATAATAGGGTACTTAGTTAGTTAGTTATTTGGTTTTTAGGAGCATTAGCAACTAAGGCCATATTGCTCCGGGATATGCAGTGATCATTCCCTGACCTTTCCGCATCCTCCGTATTTGGTGGTGACGGGCTAGAACCCCGGTCTAATCAAGAAGCGTGTGCTACGCACTGCTGCTCCTTCCCACCTGGCTACGGAGGCGCCATAATAATAGGGTACTACATAAGCAATCTGTCTATACATGACATTTCAATGGCACTGAAGATACTGCACTACTTAGAAAACTTCATACCTGACTGTATAATCACCACAGATCTTTTTCATTTTCCACTAACCCGAATGCAGTACCACACAGTTGGTAAGTTAATCTAGGATTACTCCTACCCATATGCAGTACTTTGCATTTATCAATGCTAAACTTAAACTGCCATTTCTGAGCCCATCTGCCTAATTTTTATAGATCTTGTAGCAAAGCTTACCTTGATTACTGTCTTTAACCACCCTACTAACCATTGTATCATCTACACACTTAAACATTAAGTCTGATATACCTTCATTAATATCATTAATAAATATAGAAAACAACAATGGGTTGAGCACTAAACCCTGATGGACTCCACTAATGATATTAGTCCACGAAGATCAGTGTCCGTTAACAACCACTCTCTGTCTTTTCCCACTCAACCATACCTTTGTCCATAGCAGTAACTTGCCCTTAATTCCACACTGCTCCAAATTATACAGCAGTCTTTTGTGCACAACACATAAAAGCTTTCCTGAAATCCAAGTATATGATATCAAAATTATGTTTTGCTGTTGTTGTTGTTGTTGGGTTTTTTTGGCGCAAGAGCTACTTTGGCCATAATGCGCCTGTTCTTGTCGAGAGACACAGTAAGGATTAATAAAAGGGTTTATAGGAGCATAAATATATTAATCTGTTTTAGATAGTGGAAAAACTCAGGTAAATTGGAGTTGTCTCCAATCACATGTCTAATTTGAAGAGGTTCATTTAAATTAGATAGGGATCGGAATGATGTGTTTCTGGCATACTGATAGTGAGTGCACTCTATAAGAATATGTTTTACGGTTAGCGTTGAATTACAGTGGAAGCACAGTGGTGGATTATTTCCTCGCAATAAATAGTGATGTGTAAGATGGGTATGACCTATACGTGCTCTGGCAAGCACAACCTCTTCATGTCTGTTTGAACGGAAACTAGATTTCCATAGCTGTGGATTCTGTTTTATATTTCGTAACTTGTTATTTACCTGATTATGCCAAATTTCTCGCCATTTTTCATTGCAAATTCGGCGTATGATTGATTTGTAGTCTGTGTAAGGAATCCGGATGTGGTTATTATCAGTGGGGTTTCTTGCTGCTTTATCTGCACTCTCAACCCCGGGGGCTCACATCTGGTGAGTATGGGCTTGGCACACCCAGGGTCCTGAGCTGGATATCATCATTCTTCTCTTTCCTGGTGATTCCCTTCTACTTTTGACTCTCTCTCTCTCTCTCTCTCTCTCTCTCTCTCTCTCTCTCTCTCTCTCTCAGGGTTACTCGGGAACTTTTTTTTTTTTTTTTCCTGGTGCAGCATAAGCCTCAGGCTTCCTTGCATCATATGGATATTAATAATAATAATAATAATTTCCTGGTATTCCAGTGTGCCCTGGAATCCAACAGAATGTGACAGTCTGCCTATTGTTATGAAATTCGGATATTTGAGTTCTTATTTGATTTATTAGTGGATGTGGAGAGCGAGAATTGCCTTGGAGGGCTGTCACTGCACTCAAGGAGTCTGTATAGATAATAGTTTTCGGAGTGAAAACATGAGCAAGTAAGGTCAAACCCATCTTAATGGCATAGAGTTCTGCAGTGAAAACGCTGCATTCTTGTGGTAATGAAACAGATACTGTTGATGTTGGTAGCACCACAGCAGCTCCCACAGCTGTGTCATTTTTAGAGCCATCAGTATAAATTTGCAAAGTGTCTGCATTTGCCAAAGAGTGAGCTGCATGTAGATTCTGAATGGTTGGATTGTTCAGGGAGTGTTTCCCCCAACGTCGGAAATAGTCATCACACAAAGGTATACACACTTTCCATGGAGACTGTACAATTTCTCTGCCTTGATGTAAATTGGTCAGCTGCATATTCCACTGCTGAATCAGTTCTCGTAGACGGATTCCTGTAGGTTGGTTTTTCAAGAGGCTTATTTCTAAAAAGGTTTACCCATTGTGGATCATAGAGGTATGACCAGATAGGATGAGATGGAAGGCTATATATTTTAACTGCATAATTGAGGAGCAGCATCTTTCTCCGAAGGTGGAGTGGAGGTTCATTGGCCTCTATATATAAGCTTTGCACAGGCGAAGTCCTGAACGCCCCAAGAGCAATCCTGAGCGCACTATGTTGTATTGTGTTGAGACAGGCTAACAGAGTCTTTCGGGCAGAGTCATAAACAGGAGCACCATAATCTAATCGAGATCTGATTAAGGCCCACTATAGGTGGAGTAGAGTATAGCAATCAGCTCCCCATGTCACAGATGAGATGACTTTAAGTATATTCAGCTTTTTCATACAGACAGTTCGCTTTTGTAGTATGTGTTTCTGGAATGTCAGTTTAGTGTCAAGAGTTATGCCCAAGAATCGGATATTGCTGGTAATTGGTATCGGTTGTTTTTCCAGTGATAATTCAGGTTCTGGATGTAGTTGGCGTTTTTTACAAAAGTGAATGGCTGCAGTTTTGGTTGCTGATAGACGGTAGCCATTACGTGAAGTCCATGACACTATTTTGTTTATTGCTAGCTGCAAATGTCGTTTGGACGTTTGGAACGCAATGGAACGCATATTCTGTGAATGGCAAAATATCACAAGATCATCAGCATAAAGATAGATTATGTTTTGCATCCAGTTTCTTTGTTATTGAGTCTTAGTATCCAATCAAAATGCTCAGACAAAATCGCACCTAACAAATCCATGTTATAACTGCAGTCTAATTGTGTTCCCGTTTAGGTGGTATTGCATTACTCTTTTAATCAGTGATGCCATTATTTTCCCAAGAACAGAAGTCAAGTTCTCACTTTGATCTTCCACCCTTTTTGTGGATATAATTACACATTTCCAGTCCACTGGGACTTCTCTTGAGGTGCCTCTGTAGCTAGGTGGGCAGGAGCAGCAGTGCATAGCTGTTGTCATTGTTATTTGGTTTTTAGGAGCATTAGCAACTAGGGCCATATTGCTCCGGGGATATGCGGTGGTCATTCCCTGACCTTTCCGCATCCTCCATATTTGGTGGTTACGGGCTCGAACCCCGGTCCAACAAGAAGCGTGTGCTACGCACTGCTGCTACTGCCCACCTGGCGCAGTGCGTAGCACACGCTTCTTGATTAAACCGGGGTTTGAGCCCGTAACCACCAAATACAGAGGATGCGGAAAGGTCAGGGAATGACCACGGCATATCCCGGAGCAATATGGCCTTAGTTGCTAATGCTCCTAAAAACCAAATAACAAACTTCTCCTGAATCCAAGGATGATCTTATAACTATGACTCAAAGTTTGCTTATTTTCTTTGCTGGCTCCCTTAAGATAAATGAATAGATCACATCAACCACAGGTGCCTTTTTATTTTTATTATTAGCCATACGGTGCAAGGAAGCTTTGAGTCTTTTGCTGCACCAGCCAAAAAAAAAATAATTTCTGAGTTACCCTGAGAGAGAGAGAGAGAGAGAGAGAGAGAGCAAGTGTCAGAAGTAGAAGGGAATCACCAAGAGAAATATTATGATATCCAGCTAAGGACTCTGGGTGTGCCAAGCCCATACTCACCAGATGTGAGCCCCTGAGGGTAATGTTCAGCTTCAACAATTTCTCTTCCACTTACCTCAGTTATTGAAAAATCAATTTGCTCACTATTAGAATTTGATGAACTTCTGGCATCCCTTTCACTAACGAATTCTTCTCATGTGAATGTAGATGCAAAATGCCTATTCAGTTTGTCAGCAACCTAAGCAGGATCATCAACAGTTAGCCTATCAACATAAAGTGGACCAATATGATTTGATCTCCTCCCTTCTAGTGTTTACGTAAGTAAAGTCTTTGGTCTTTTTCTTTGCATCCGTTGCTAAGGACTTCATAATCTGTCTTAGCTTTCCTAACTTCCTTTGTGACTTTATTACCAACTAATTTATATCTACTATAGGCTTCTGTATTACCTGATGATTTATATTCATTCCATGTATTTTTCTTCTCTGCACAAGTCTCATCAGTTCATCTGACATCCATTAAGTATAAGCCTTAAACAGTATTAACTGGCATGAAAAGCCTAGTAGCTTCTACAATTATTTCCTTGAATGCATCCCACTTAGAATTTGCTGTTGGTAACATCATCAGTTGTTCCCACTGTGTGGAGTTTAAAAACTGTCTGAGACCACTATAGTCATCTTGACAAAAGCTCTTCCCTTTGCCACTGATAGTAGTTAACATTTAAGTAAATCCCACATCAATACACTGCAATCACTGCCACCTAGTAGTTCTTTTATCTGTAGATTTCTTAATGGCACAAAGAGTTTCAGCAGGTCCACATCCTTCTGAAATTAATGTTCGAAACTGCATGCATTTATCAGGTTTGGAATCTCAATTAAATTATAGTGAATGCCTTTGTGGATGTGCCAATGTGGATGTGTCAGCAAGAACCATTTATACAGATTCATCTTAACAGGAATGCAGTATAACTGCATTCCTATAAAGATGTTTCTGCATTACTTCTTTAAACCAACGACTCTGTTACTTTCTCAAAAACGAGAAACGAGCTATCAGGTCTATAATTACTCACATCACTCATGTTTATCTTCAATTATTTCTCTTCCACTTTCCTCTTAATTATCACAAAATCATTTAGAGCCCTGTTAGTCTGGTAAAATTCTGGTATCCCCCCCCCCTTCTCTAAAATATTCCTCATGTGTGAATGTAGATGAAAAATACCTATTCAGTTTGTCATCAACCTGAACACGATCATCAACAGTTAAATCACTGACATAAAGAGTACCAATGTGAGTCAATCCCTTACTTCTATTGTTAACATACCGTATTTCCCCATGTATAAGCCTCACCTTTTTTCGAAAAATTTGGGGTCTAAAAACTGGGTGCGTCTTATACAGTGGCTGTAGATTTTTTTTACTTGCATTTCCCGCTTTTTCGCACACATAACGAAAAATACAAAGAAGATTGTTGTCTTTGCGCTCATTGTTTCGCACTTGTTACCGGTATATTAGGTTACATTCTGCCCAGAAATGGCTCAGAAAAGATTTTCGTACAGTGCTGAATTCAAGTTAAAAGTGATCCAGTTTGCAAAAGTGAACGGAAATCATGCTGCTGAACGTAAGTTTGGTCCTCCTCCAACTGAGAAAACAATCCGAGACTGGCTACGGGAAGAAGAAGAAACCCTACTGAAAACGCCACGGCAGAAGAAGACCATTAGAGGCAAGTCAGCAAAATGGCTTGATTTAGAGAGGGAATTGAAGATATGGATTGAAGAGCAAAGGGCAATTGGAATTCCTGTGTCCACAAAGATGGTTCAGCATGAGGCAAGAAGAATTGCTGATGAAAAAGAAGTTACTGATTTCAAAGGAGGACACAATTGGGTCTTCAGGTTCATGAAACGGAATGGACTAAGCATGCATACATGCACCAGACTTGCCCAAAAGATGCCTGAAAGCTATGAGCAGAAGGTCCTTGAATTTCATCGTTTTGTCATTCAATGTCGGAAGGCACATCAGTTTGAGTTGGGACAGATTGCAAATATGGACAAAGTCCCCCTTCAATTTGACGTCCCAAGTAACAGAACTGTTAATAAGAAGGGGGTGAAGACAAGTGGACATGAAAAGAGCCATTATACAGTTGTTCTAGCTTGTTGTGCCGACAGAACCAAGCTGCCTCCTATGCTGATTTTCAAAATGCAAAACAATGCCAAAAGAAGACATTCCTCGAGGACGTTCATGACAAGGGTTGGATGGATCAGGATAGGATGAGATGAAGATCTGGTTTGAGAAAGTTTGGAGCAGGAGACCAGGTGGGCTCTTATGCAAACCTGCCCTATTGGTGCTTGATCAGTTCAGGGCACACATAACAAAAAATACAAAGAAGATTGCTGCAGAGCGAAAAACAAAACTTGCCGTCATACCTGGAGGCTTGACATCCCAGCTCCAACCACTTGATGTCAGCATTAACAAACTCTTCAAAGCTGCCATGAGAGATGAATAGAACCAATGGATGAAGTCTTCTGGGGACAATTTGACACCAGCAGGAAGAGTGAAGAAACCAACTATAGGAGAAGTTTATACCTGGGTGAAAAGATCCTGGGATAATATCAAGATTGAGATCGTTGTCAAGTCATTTAAGAAGTGTGGCATTTCAAATGCCATAGATGGAACTGAGGACGAGGCAATATATGAAGACAGTGATTCGTCATCAGACACAGATGAGGACAAGCTAATGGACGGGAGTTTTGACAGTGATGAGTTGTATGAATTTTATGTGTGTGTGTGTGTGTGTGTGTGTGTGTGTGGGTGGGTGGGTGGGTGTGGTATGGTTGTTTATTGGCGCATTAGCTGCTATGGCTATAGTGCGCCTTGAATTTTATGATGAATAAAACATGAGTTCAATAACTTTATGTAATACATTTTTTTTTCAAATTTACACAGGGAAATACGGTAAGTAAAGAAGTCTGCTGCTGCTTTTCTTTGCATTCTTTGCCAGAGACTTCCCCTAATCTGCCTTAGTTTGACCGCCCTCCTTTGTGACTTAATTAGAGACCAGTTTATATCTACCATAGGTTTCAGTATCAGTTGATAATTTATATGCATGCCATCCATTTAGGTCTAAGCACTGAATAGTATTTCTTAGCTGGTATGGAAAGCCTAGTAGCTTCTGTGATTACTTCCAGAACGGCTTCCATTTAGAATTTGATTGTTGGTGACATCAGCAACCAACATTCCAAATCCCAAATTTATTAAATTTGCTCAGACATTTATCAAACAACTAATTTTAATTATGCATAATAGGCATAATTAATAACACAAACTGGTGAAAAATAGGAAATACTAAATTACATTACAAATACAGCCAGGCCTTGCATAACGCGAGTTCGATTAACACGTTTTTCAGTTACCGCTATTTGAAAATAATTATAAATAAATAAATAAATATTCATTTATTGCAAATACAGCAAGCCCATCACAGCACATGGCTAGGGGCAGGTAAAAATACAAAGGGAATGATATAAAAGTACATATAAATAGTAGATTTTATATAGATATTAACAAGCTAGGAATTTTAGTTATGATTTAAAAAAATTGCAGAACAGTTATGAATTTAAAAACATTGCAGAACAGGACATTTGGCTTTCAGTTGCAGTTACTGGGTTGGATTATTTTTCTTCATTTTATCAGAGATCTGACTCCTGTAGGCTTTAGAGTTGATTAACCTGTTGCAATCAATGTTGTGATGATTTATGAGGTGAAGAGATGCATTGGGGAACATTCTGTCCATTTGTTTGAGCCTGGAGAGGTTGGATTTGAATTGCTGGTTTCTTGAATTTTCTCTGTTGGAGACAGCTATTATATTGGCTAAGTTTGGTGAATTGCATGCAGATGTGATTAACTTTGCAAGAAGCATGACTCCAGACTCGTTGATCATCTGTTGCAGAGGCTTTGTTTTTAGGTTTTTATAAAGCTGTTGCCTGTATATTGTATGGGGAAAACGAAGCTTACTATTGAGCCATCTAAGAACCCAATATTTGTTGACGGTTACTTGAGGAGCACCAGACCAGATTTCGGAAGCATAGGACAGAATGGGAAAGATGCATCTTTGAACATGCTTAATGACTGTTTTTCTGTCTTGAATCGCTGCTGTTTCTTGTTTGATTAACCATTTTGCTTTTTGAATTTTTTGAGCAACATATAAATAGTGGGCATTAAAGGAGAGATTTTTATCAAAAACAACTCCAAGGTCTTTGTGAGCGTAAACATTTGGGACTGGGACATCTGCAATTTTTATTTCTATGTGGTTGGGTTGTTTCTGAAGGGAATAAGTAATTTGAGCAGATTTGCTCGCATTTATATTCAGATTGAGATCTTTCAGGTATTTGATGATTTCACAAATCTGTGAATTCGCATCATTGATAACTTTGCGAATATCATCAGTGGCTTTGGAGATTATAAATAACTTTAAATCATCGGCATATGCCAGTAGATTTGGATTTTCTTGTAGAAGTGGTTGAAGAGATGCTGAAAATATAGTACTGGGGAGAACGGCTCCTTGGGGAATGCCTGAGGTTGTGACGAGAATATTGTCAGTACTAGTGGGGAAGAGAGAGAAGTCTGCGATTTAGGCTGTATTGAAGATAGGAAATAATCATTGTGTCAACGGGAAAATGATTTTTTAGTATTTCAAAAGCTTTTTTGAGATCTATGTTGTCGAAAGCACCTTTGATGTCAAAATAAAATATATCGCATTGTGCCTTATCTTGAAACGCAGTTTGGATGCGTACAATGGTGTCAGCTAGGCTTGTTGTTGTGGAGCGCCCTCTAGGACCAAAATGCATATTCACAGGCGCATTAGCGAAGATTGCATGTTGAAGATATGGGAGCATGGTTTTTTCAATAATTTTAGTAATTATTGACGAAACAGCAATTGGCCGATGGCCGGGATGGTTATTTCTGCAAGCTTTTTTAGGAATCAGCGTAATCCTGAAAGTTTTCCACTGTCTTGGAAGGAATGGCTGGCAGATGCACCTGGAAATGATATGCACTAACGAATCAATGATGTATACGCTGGACAATCTAATAATAAAACCAGGGATGCCGTCAGGACCTTCACTACTATCAGGGCGTATTTGGTTAACTGCATGCTGAACTGTATTCTTGTTCACAAGTTGGTTAATTAGCAGGGCTTGATCCGGAGAGACATCATGTTGCACTTTGTCTGCTTGTTCATACGAATTAAATGCTATAAATCTGTTTTGTATACCTTCAGTGAAAATGTCAGATCTGCTTGTTTCCATATTGCATCTTATCCATTCAGAAACTAGATCGTGCTGTAAGGTAGCTGTTGTTTTTGTAGAAAGTGCTCTTTTATTGTGCTTTAGCGTGGACATAACATAATTTTTGTACGACTGAATTTTTTTGAGTTGAAACAAAGCTCTGCTCTTTTTATATTTTATGTGTGCTGATGAAGTGCCGTATTTCTTCCACTGTCTGTGGTATTTTTGCTTACTTTTAAAATAAGGTTTCAGGTGGGATTTGAACCAAGGTTTGGAGTGAGAAGATATTCTAACAAGTTTGGATGCCGACTCTGTTTTCAGTTGATTCAGCCATTTTATAAGAAGAAAGGTGGCGTCCTGTGTAGGAATATTTTTGAGAGAATCCCATAGATAATATTTTAAGAGCTGCAAAAACTTTTCTTTCTGAAGGAATTTAATTGATGATATTCTTTTAGTAATTTCCAGAGGGGGGCGAGGATTCCCGCAGCAAATTGTTGCTTGCAGTTCTATACTTTTGTGGTCAGATTTAAATGTAATGTTCGTACTAGGTTTTTCATGCAGTGGAAAGTTAGAGTATACAAGATCAAGCGCTTGATTACCTCTTGTAACAGGGACGTTGATTTTTTTAGCTCCTAGAACTAAAAACGAGTCGGACAGCAGCTTCATTTGTAGATTATATTTCGGCAGGGGAAGGTTAAAGTCGCCCATTATAATGATGTTAGTTTGAGGCTTAAGAACAGTAGTGATTCAGTTTATTACTTCATTAATGATGTCATCAGTAGGTCCAGGCGGAATATAAATATTATAAATTTGAAGCAGAGAATTCTTAACTTGGATTAGTACGGAAATTCCTTCAAAGTCGAAAGTATTAGAGTTGTATGTGTTCAAAACTTTAAAATTGGATTTTAAAATTATTGCTGTCCCACCACCTCTACGATTAATTCTTGATGTCATGAATGGCGTGCAGCTAAGATTCTTCGGCAGTAGGAAAACATCTTGTAAAGATTCCTGCATCCACGTTTCAACTAAACATATAATGTCATGCGATTCTTCCACCATTAATGAAATAAGCGTAGACAGTTTATTTTTTATGCTTCTTACATTTTGAAGAAAAATGCTGAGATGGACATTTGTATTAGAAGGATGTTTGCAAACAGATGTATTAGGTGGCAGGTTAAATGATGGATATGGATTAGGATGAGAATCAGGAATATTATTCTCTAGCTATGCAGAGAGTCCAGCAGATTGAGAATTAGTTGGTACCTTTTCACTAGAGTCGTTGACCGATCCTCCAACAGCTCCATAAAATGGCATGACGAGTAGACCATTTGGCCAGATATCAGGATTTAGATATTGTTGTAGGTCACAATTGTTGTTTGTTTGTTATTTGGTTTTTAGGAGCATTAGCAACTAAGGCCATATTGCTCCGGGATATGCGGTGGTCATTCCCTGACCTTTCCGCATTCTCCGTATTTTGGTGGTGACGGGCTCGAACCCCGGTCTAATCAAGAAGCGTGTGCTATGCACTGCTGCTCCTTCCCACCTGGCTACGGAGGCGCCAGGTCACAATTGTTTAGCTCAATTCTAAATGATGAATATGTGGATTATTTCGTTCTTATTTTGAATGCTCTACCTGGAATTTCTAGTTCTAATAGTAGCTGGTCCATCTGCTGGGAAGTAGTTTTGGGGTCTAGCCTGCTAACAAAAATGTTACTACTTCTAAGCGTTGAACTATTTCTGTTTCTAATTTTAATACAAGACTGCATATTTCTTGTTCCTATTATGCTTGCATATCTGTTGTTTCTGCGGGGAAAGTTAAAACCTGGGGATTTTGTAGGCAAGCCATTATGGGAAGGCACTTCAGGATGATGCTCAGAGCGATCATTTTGATAGTGCACATACAAATTGCTCGGTTTTTGTTGATTACTAATAGTGGTGGATATCGGTTGTCTACCTGTGTCAACATGTTGCGAGGAAGCCCGATTGTGTTCTCTGACAGAAAGAGAGCTAGAGCTTGAGTTTTGGGGTTGCGCAGCTGTTTTTTCTGGAACAAATTCTTCAGCATCTGGACTGAGGACTGGAACTGCAGAAGCCTGATGAAAAAGAAGGGTGAGGTACCGGATGGCTTTCGACCATAGTCTTTAGTTCGAGAAGTAGGTGGTAGAATTTACATTGCTGATCTTCTATTCGAAAAAGATGCTGTTTAATATCTTCATTTTCTCTAAATTGTTTCCTCAGCATTTGTTCCAGGGAAGCAAATGAGCGATCATTGTTTGGGGCTGTTGAAGGCAGGGAGGACAGAGAGGAAGCGTCATCCGTTTGGGCAGAGGCATCTTTAGTTGACTTCCTTGTATGGTCTGAGGGCTTAGGAAATTGAACTATATTGACGGGGGGAGACGAGGGATGGTCAACGTTGCTAAGGAGATCAGCATCTGTTGGGGTATCCTGGGAATTCAGCTTATGCTGACTAGGAGACTGTAAGTTTGCACTTCCCTTGTGAGCACTTTTGCATGAAGGGCATCTGAAATTGTTTTTTAAATTACTGGATTTAGAAAAGTTCTTTATTAATGAACACGCATCACAAAACGCCATACTGCAAATTCCCTTGCAGATAACCCAATTTCGTACTGGTTTTTGACATATATTGCATGAAACCGCTTTTTTAGGTGGCATGTTGAAGAGTTGAGAATGGCTTTAAATATCAGCAAACCGAATGAAACAAATAAGCAGGTGAGCCGTTATTGACACAGCAGGGAATTGAAGAGAAGAGTATTAAGCCTGGAGAAATAACAAGATAGTTCGGACGTGGGAGTGGCTAACTGCAGAATTGCTAGAGGGCTGCAGGACTTTACAAAAGCAAGAACACTACCAAAGTCACGAACAGCTTTGAGTAGAGGTAAGAACTTCAGGTCAAAAGTCAATAACGTTCCTATTTGTAGCTATGCAAAACAAGGCTCAGAGTAACGTTGCACACTAAAAATTTAAGCTTAAATAAGTAGTACTTATCTTGATGAAGACTTCATAAAAACTATCTATGATTCAGGCGGCAGGATGAAAGCTTCGTCGTCATGAAAACTCCACGGACACAAAAACGGTTGATAGTTATTGTCCAAACTAAGAAGCATATTCTAGTGGGAACGAGCCAATATCATTCAAACCCCAGATTCTTATTTTTTAGATAGAAATAGTGAAACCGCTAAGCCTAATTATCAACAATGCGTATGTGATTACAGCAAAACGTGTTAGCTTGCGGTCAGCAGAATGCTAAGCCTAATGAGATTAAGTAGATAACGAGAGGGTTCTCACAAGATAACTCTGGTAATGACAAAATTTTCTCACCTACATAATCCACTTGCTTAGTTCTTTCAGCTGGCACACTTTTCCAGTGAAAGAAAACACTTTAAACACATTAAATAATTCAAAATTCAAGAGCTCGCCGAGGCAGTGCTCGGTGGGTCGGAAAACTGCTAGTTGGGGGGGATACAAGGACTAATAGATTAACAGTAGCCACTGGCAGAGGTGGAAGTGATTCTTGCACTGCTTCTATTGAAATGAGCAGAAGTCTGAAAAACAAGATGCAGGATATTTCAGAGACTGCTGGTAGTCATTGCGTTACAAGTAAACACATGGGTTGTGTTAGGGTAGCTAAGAATAGAAACAGGTGCATGTATACCTGCGTGTACACCAATGCTAGGAGTTTGGTAAATAAATTTGATGAATTTGAGGTATTGCTCAAAACATCAAAGGCAGATATTGTTGGGATATCAGAGACGTGGTGTCACACAGATATAAGTAATGCGGAACTGGAATTTGGGGAATACAATGTGTATAGAAAGGATAGACAGGACAGGAGGGGAGGAGGGGTTATGCTATTAATTAAGAAACACATAAAGTCCAAGGAAGTGAAGCCAGTCGACATCGATGGACAGGGCAGTGCCGAATCAGTTTGGTGTGACATAAGCATAGGGAAATCAAAATTGAGAGTAGGAGTGTGCTATAGGCCTAATGACTCTGATGAGTATAATAAGATATTGTACAGGGAAATAGAGTGGGCCAGTAAATCAGAGAGTCTTATAATGGGGGATTTTAATTTCCCAGATATTGACTGGAATTTGTGGGTTGGTCACTCGCACACTAGCAAGGCTTTTGTGGATTTGTTGGATGATTGTTTTCTACACCAGCATGTTCGTGAGGCAACAAGAGGGAGCAATACTCTTGATCTGATTATCAGTAGTGACTCTTCATGCATTAAGAACCTGCAGATAAATGAACCACTAGGTGGCAGTGATCACAGTGTGTTGAAGTGGGATTTACTCAAGGAGGTAACTACCATCAGAGGTAAAGGGAAGGGTTTTTGTTTTCGTAAAGGCGACTATGATGGTCTGAGACAGTATTTAAATTCTATACAGTGGGACCAACTGATGATGTTACCAACAGCAAACTCAAAATGGGAAGCATTCAAGGAACTAATCTTGGAGGCTACCAGGCTTTACATACCAACTAAGAAATATTGTTCAAGGTTTAGGCCTAAATGGTTGTCAGATGAACTAATGAGACATGTGGCAGAGAAGAAAAATGCATGGGATACATATAAATTAATGGGTGAAATGGAAGCCTATGATAGATATAAGTTGGTCTGTAACCAAGTCACAAAGGAGATTAGGCAGGCAAAGGCAGACTACGAAAAATCCTTGGCAAAGGATGCAAAGAAAAACAGAAAAGAGTTCTTTACATACTTGAACTCGAGAAGGAAAGGGATGAATCAGATTGGTCCACTGGATATTGATGGTTCAACAGTTGAGGATCCTGCTCAGGTGGCTAACAATCTAAACGAGTATTTTGCATCTACATTCACGCATGAGGAGTTATTCAGGAAGGAGAATGATGTAGGTAAAGTAAACATTGGCAGTGAGCTGGATGATTTTGTAATAACTGAGAGGAAAGTGGAGGAGAGATTGTTGAGGATAAACATAAAAAAGGCACCTGGGGTGGATGGGATCTATCCAGTTATATTAAAGGAGGCAGCAAAGGAAGTATGCAAACCCCTAGCCATAATTATGAGAGCTTCTTTGGACTCAGGGGAGGTACCCATAGACTGGAGATGTGCAAATGTAACCCCAATTCACAAAGGAGGATCAAAGGTTGACACAAGTAATTATAGACCTGTTAGTTTAACTTCTGTTCCAGGTAAATTAATGGAGGCACTGGTTAAAGAAGCACTGCAGGATCATCTAGACAAGAATTCAGTTATAGCTCAGACGCAGCATGGTTTTGTTAAGGGCAGGTCTTGCCTGACCAATTTGATTGGATACTATGATGTAGTCACAAAAGAACTGGATGCAGGGAATAACTTTGATATTATATATTTGGATCTTAGAAAGGCTTTTGATACTGTTGCACATGGAAGACTGCTGCACAAATTGGAGCAGTGTGGCATTGGAGGCAAATTGCTGCTATGGATAAGGGGATGGTTGAGTGGCAGAAGACAGAGAGTGGTAATCAATGGACACTGCTCAACGTGGACTAATGTTATTAGTGGAGTTCCTCAAGGTTCAGTGTTGGGTCCGTTGTTGTTTTCGGTGTTTATGAATGATATTGATGATGGGATATCAAGTTTAATGTCCAAGTTTGCAGATGATACAAAGGTTGGCAGGGTCGTCAAGGACACTACTGACGCTATGCTGCTGCAACAGGATCTGGAAAGGTTGAACAGATGGGCTGAGAGGTGGCAAATGAAGTTTAACATTGACAAATGTAAAGTACTGCATATGGGAAACAGTAACCCCAGAGCAACGTATCAACTCTGCGGTACCACACTGACAGTGGTGGAGAATGAAAAGGACCTGGGGGTAATTGTGCAGGGAGATATGAAGTTCTCTGAGCAGTGCAGACGAGCTGCAAGAGTAGCTCATGGTGTCTTGTCAATGATATACAGGAATTTTTCTAGCAGGGATAAGGAGGTGATTATTCCCTTGTATAAGGCAATGGTTAGGCCACATCTTGAGTACTGTATACAGGTCTGGAGGCCTCATTTCAAGAAGGATGTAGAGCTGCTGGAACGAGTACAGAGAAGGGCAACAAGATTAGTAAATGGAACAAAGGGTTGCTCTTACGAAGAAAGGCTTAAGTTTTGCAAATTACAGAGTCTGGAGACTAGGCACCGGCGAGGTGATCTGATAGAGGTGTATAAGGCCTTGAATGGTTTGAGCATGCTCAATGCCAATGGGATTCTTCATCTTTCTCAGAATAATCACCTCAGAGGGCATAAATTCAAATTGAGGAAGGACGGATGTCGGATAGATGTGCGGAAATTTGCCTTTGGCCAGCGGGTGGTTGGTTGGTGGAACCGACTTCCATCACTTGTTGTTGAAGTTGATAGCCTAAACAAATTTAAAGCTCAACTGGACAGGTATTTCGAACGAACGGAGGGGTGAAATGGGAGAGGGTTTTTTTTTTTTTTTTTTGGGCTGATGCTGAATAAGCTTGCTTTCTTGCATCGTATGCCTCTACTAATGCTAATGCTAAAGCTCGAGAAATCGTGGCTGCACAGAATGAGGGCCATACCACTTTTCACTTTACACAATGCAAATTTCCAGTTAACGCAATCTTTTTTTTATGCGATAGTTGAAAAAGATTTGAATTGCACGTTAAGCTTACCGCACGTCGGACAGGCAATAAAGAAACGTTTGCCTGTTGCCTGCCTCGGTGTGTTCCATCAACCATCGAAAGAAGACGTGTTACTTGTTTGTCTCTCGCTAATAAAGTCAATGCAGACTTGAATTTAAAAATTCTAATTTTTAAATGAGTCAGATGAAAATGTTACCATGAAGGAGATAACAGTAAAAGAACTAAATGAAATATTTCATATTGCAGGTTTGAGGTTCTCTGCGATATTTATTTCGCCAAGGCCCAGAGAAGATTGTTGTTGGCTATCGGAAATTTATTGATGAAAAGAGAAAGTCAACACTGTTCAAATATTTCTGCAACAATCATTTCTTCATTGTGTATTTTATGTCAGAGGTTCCCAAACTTTCTCAGTTCACGGCGCGTTTAGTGTCTCAGTAATTTTTTCACGGCGCACCTAGACCAAAAGAAATACCTAGCAGTTCTGTTTAGTAGTTAGGACCAAACAACTCAATAAGAAATGTTAAAAATGTGAATTACCTTGAGCTAGTAGTTCGCGTGGCGTCCGACAGATGTCAAGTATCGCTGTTTCCCTCAAAAATTTAAAATATTCCATGGCACACAGTTTGGGAACCGCTGTTTTATGCAATAAACATTTAATTCCATAATTATTTTCATTATCTTTTACATTGTATACAGTTAAAAAGTTATTTAAAAGGTATTTTTAAAATTCTTTATGGACATTCCAGAAGGTCAAGGACCAATTATAATTTTTCCTATTGATTATTATATTCAATTAACGTGTTTCTGTTTTGTGCGATGCGCTCGTGGGACGAATTAATCACATTAATTAATCAAGGCCAGCCTGTACAACAATTTCCTGCTGTCTTTTTAAGGCTTAACTTGGTAAGGTGTGATTCTGCTTCTATCTATGCCAACCTAAAAACTGAAATGAACTGCAATAAAATAAGGACGACAAAACAAAGTAACACTCACCCTGAGCAGTGTGATTCTGTTTGAGATGAATGCTTCTTTGTTATCCTTATTAAATAGGAATTTGCTGTATTTGGAATGTGGTTTGGCATTTCCTTTTTTTCTTGTTTGCCATACTAAAAAAGCTATATTTTACCCTCTACATTTTTAAACATTTAACATTTTTGATAAATAAATTGTTACATTTAAACCCTGCATTAAACTGAATAAAACCAATGCATGTCAAAAACTTGCCAACTCTGCTCAAAACATATAAGAAAGAAACTGACAGTTTTATGAGGCAGTAATTCCTAAAAGGATGGCTATAATACCAATCATTCTATGAATATGCTTGAAAGTTAATGGTAGTAATTTTAAGTATTTATTATAATAGGGGTAAAAGCTAAGATGCATTTAGGGCTAAAGCCTCAAGCTGCGAGAAAATTTAGACTATGTATATATTATATACATAGTCTAAATATATTCACAATATGAGATATAACTTAAAACGATGCCGCCTTATAAATATTCTGTTTATTCAGAAATGGCTGTGTATTAATGATGCTATTGCACTTAATATATACATAGGAGTAAAAGCTTAATTCAATTTGGAAGTGATAACAATTTCAATACTTTTTTATATTTAAGTTAATTTTAATAAAACACTTTGAAGTTAATTTCTTCAATGTTTGTATTTGAGTTTAACCCATTTCAGTGCTAATATGGCAAGAGTAAAAAATGAGAAAACAATTGGATTATGATTACTTAGTTTTATGAGATGTTTGGGGGGGGGAATTATTATTAGTATTTATTTTTATTTTATTTATTTTTTTCATTTAAAATTTTTAATTAACGTCTTGTAATGATGAACACAGTTTCTTACTGAAACCTTGAATGCAATTAGGTACAATAATTAAATCTATATAAGATTGCAAGCTGCTTCGAGGTCGATATGAAGGAAGAAGTGTCAAGGTGTTGCTCTCTTTATTGGCAGTCTTCACAAAATGATTAATCCTTCTATATAAATTCAGAAAACCTTTTTGCCTCAATCTAGCATAGTGAAAAATAATAAAAAACTAGAGAAAGCGAAAGTTTGTAAATACTTCACAAACATTGCATTAAGGGTATTTAAAGCCCAAACTGATAATCAAAAACAAAATATTTTCCAAAGTGTGGAAAAGTGTGGATCTTCCATATCTTCAACTGTTGATGGTTTTCACAACAACAAGCTCAGGAAATTTTCAAACATTACCATGTACAGAAATTGGTTACAGACTTAGTTCCACAACTTGTTTGGCAAACTGATAATATGCACATGGATCCATAACAAAAGAGTGGAGAGATACTTCTACACTATTACATTATATCTTCCTAAATTTGTTTCCTCCAATGATTCAAATGTATGTTGTGATGTTGCAAGCAGTGTTTCACAAACCAGTGTTCAGCAGATCACTGCTGTTCTATGAGCATTGTTCAAGCATTCTTTGAAATGTTTTACCAAAAATTAGTGCTTATCTACATTTCAATATTTTATGAAGTTTAAAATAAAATCTCAAAATTTCTATACTAAAAAATAAATTTTCATTACATAATTAATTTTTATTAGTTTGTTTCTAATTACACTGGTTTCTTTGTATTGAAAATGAACGAGCAAAATAAAATTTATACAGATTTGCCGTTCTGCTAATTTATGAAGCATCATATATGGTGTTGCACCAATCCTTACTCATTTCAAAGTGTTC
Source organism: Mastigoproctus giganteus (assembly GCF_048544385.1). Lineage (NCBI taxonomy): Eukaryota > Metazoa > Arthropoda > Arachnida > Uropygi > Thelyphonidae > Mastigoproctus > Mastigoproctus giganteus. The sequence goes on from NC_143579.1 coordinate 206,936,167, forward strand.
CATTACTCAAAGTATAAAGGTTGAAAAAAAAAAAAAAAAAAGCACTAGTTTAGAGAACAGAATAATTTATTAAAAACAAAAGTCAATTAAAAAAAAAAAAAGATGAGAGCACAGAAAACAATGCTGCAAAGATAAATCATAAAATAATTCAATATACATAATATATTCAAAATTATTTTTTTTAATATAAATGAGTGAATGTTAATAACTTTAAACATTTCCTTTAAATTGCAATAATTTTCCTCAAGCAGCAACACATTTTCACAAATAAACGTAAAGTAGCTGAAAACAGTCCAGGCACCTTCGTTGTAGCAACTATATTTCATTAATACCTCCAAAGCCATCTTTTAGCATTTGTTTTATCCTTGGAAAAGGAAAAAAATGCAAGATGCAAGCCATGATGAGTAAGATAGATGCTCTAAAACTTATTCTACATTTAGTGAGGTACCTCACTAAATGTAGAATAAGTGTAATCTCTTATTAAAAAATTGATCTGTATGTAAGGTGCACTATCATACAGCTAAATCCTGTCTTTGTGCTATTGAACCTCTTCTTTTTTTTATTTGATCACATTTCCTATACAATAAAGCATAGCTTCATGATTTTTCATCAGTCTGCCTTTTATCATGAATAAAAGAATGCCTATGAGGCAAAAATAATAATTTAAAAAATAGTAATAAATATAAATAATAAATTAGAATTTTTCTATGTGCTAACAAAATGATGACCTTTTAAATAATTTGATTATGACACAAAAGTAAACAGATGGTTAGAGTAATAAATGATCATTATAAAAAATAACAAAAAGGGGAAAAAAAAAAAAAAACTTCACTTACTTTCTTTAGAGGCTGGTATGGAACAAACTGCCACCAGTGTAATCGGTACACATAACACGGATAACCTGTTAACTCATCTGCTTCGACATGTAAGGTATAAGACAAAACAAACTGCCCATCTTTTGTGAAACCAAGAAATACATGCCTAAAAAAAGATTACACACATATAACTTATACATTAAGATGGATAACTATACGAAATTTTTAGAAATCTTCAAGTACCGTGTTAATAGACTAGAAAAGAATAGCGAAAGCTTAAAAAGCGGTACTCACCTTGAAATTAATCTGCGATGGTTTACTTAGGTAGCGTGGTTAATGTTTAAGTTGAATTGTTAAATTGAAAAATTAAAAGGGAGGGAAGTAGGTAAAAGTTGACTGAGTTAAATAGGCGCAAGGAAATAGAAGTGTACACATCCAATCCTTGGTTGTCATTGAAATAAAAGAAGAGAAAAGAATAGTTAAAAACTAAGTGAATCCGGTGAAGCCAATAGTCTTTGCGAGGACTTTCGTTAGTTAAAGAACGTCTTCAGTTGGCAATGTGTGGGGAAAGAACGCGCATGGTATTTTAAGAATAAAAAATTAAAAAATTATACTCTCGTGATGCCTTTTTTGACATGTGGGAACTTTAATCTCGAGAGGTTCCAAATTGGGGAAAGATTGAAGGGAAGTTTAGAATTTAGAATTTTGAGGTTAGAGTGGTGCTTGTACCATTCAATAACTAGGGCTTCATATTGAACTATTCTGTAGCTGGATTTTAGTTTAATGATGGAAATGGCAGAGTCGATGAGCGGGTTGTGGTTGTGAGTCTGGGCATGAGTTGTAAGTTCTGTGACAGATTGGTTAGACATGAGACTATGGAAATGGTAGTAGGCACGGGTGTTGGATGTTTTTGATGAGCCCAATTTAGTAGTGGTACTTCCGATATAACATGTGTTGCAGTTTTGTTGACAATTAATGAGGCATATAATATTATTAAGGTCGTCTGTAGGATATTTGTATGTGTCTTTATAGGTGCTGAAGAAGGATCCTAATTTGTTGTAGGTGGAAAAAACAAGGGAGATATCAGTGTTGTGAAATAGGTGTCGGAACTGTCCTGCTAGTTCATTGTGGTAAGGGAGAACTATGCGGATGTTTGTTTTATTTTTGTCTTTAGTTGGGGTGTTAGATTTAATTTTATTTTTAGCGTTAAGGATTGTATTTAAAATAAGTTGGTGGGCGTAACCTCCGGATATAAATTTGTCAGTAATATACTGTATTTCATTGTGAAGGTCAGTGGGTAAGGAACTATACTTTAGTGCATTGTGAATTTGGTTATATAAAACTGCTTTTTTAGTGTTTAGAGGGTGATGAGAAGCAAAATGTAAGTATTTGCCAGTGTTTGACATTCTTGTAATAGGCAACAGATCCATTATTGATAACCTCTTCGTAAAACTTAACTCTGTACACAATAGACTTAAATTCACCCTTGAAATTGGACAAAATAATCAGATAAATTTCCTTAATCTTACTATCTATATAACAGGCACAAAATTAAATACAAAAATTTTCAGGAAAAATACAAACACCGGCAAATACTTACATTTTGCTTCTCATCACCCTCTAAACACTAAAAAAGCAGTTTTATATAACCAAATTCACAATGCACTAAAGTATAGTTCCTTACCTACTGACCTTCACAATGAAATACAGTATATTACTGACAAATTTATATCCAGAGGTTACCCCCACCAACTTATTTTAAATACAATCCTTAAGGCTAAAAATAAAATTAAATCTAACACCCCAACTAAAGACAAAAATAAAACAAACATCCGCATAGTTCTCCCTTACCACAATGAACTAGCAGGACAGTTCCGACACCTATTTCACAACACTGATATCTCCCTTGTTTTTTCCACCTACAACAAATTAGGATCCTTCTTCAGCACCTATAAAGACACATACAAATATCCTACAGACGACCTTAATAATATTATATGCCTCATTAATTGTCAACAAAACTGCAACACATGTTATATCGGAAGTACCACTACTAAATTGGGCTCATCAAAAACATCCAACACCCGTGCCTACTACCATTTCCATAGTCTCATGTCTAACCAATCTGTCACAGAACTTACAACTCATGCCCAGACTCACAACCACAACCCGCTCATCGACTCTGCCATTTCCATCATTAAACTAAAATCCAGCTACAGAATAGTTCAATATGAAGCCCTAGTTATTGAATGGTACAAGCACCACTCTAACCTCAAAATTCTAAATTCTAAACTTCCCTTCAATCTTTCCCCAATTTGGAACCTCTCGAGATTAAAGTTCCCACATGTCAAAAAAGGCATCACGAGAGTATAATTTTTTAATTTTTTATTCTTAAAATACCATGCGCGTTCTCTCCCCACACATTGCCAACTGAAGACGTTCTTTAACTAACGAAAGTCCTCGTAAAGACTATTGGCTTCACCAGATTCACTTACAGTTTTTAACTATTCTTTTCTTTTCTTTTATTTCGATGACAACCAAGGATTGGATGTGTACACTTCTATTTCCTTGCGCCTATTTAACTCAGTCAACTTTTACCTACTTCCCTCCCTTTTAATTTTTCAATTTAACAATTCAACTTAAACATTAACCACGCTACCTAAGTAAACCATCGCAGATTAATTTCAAGGTGAGTACTGCTTTTTAAGCTTTCGCTATTCTTTTCTAGATGGATAACTATATAATTTTCTGCACACACACACATAAAAAATAATGCCACACAAATGTTTTTTTTTTTTTTTTTTTGTAGTTGTTGGTGCATCGGCTTCTGTGGCCATAATGCACCTCCCAAGGTTTTTGTAGTACTTTGATCCAAGCCCGAGGTGGGATTCAAACCCGCGACCTTTGGGTTGCCCGGCAGGCACTTTACCCACCCGGCTAGCCCGGTCGGCAAAATGTTATGTAAAACAATATGTGTAAGCTAATTTTATCCTTTATGAAATATAACTCAAACTGTTAATAAACTGGCTCAATAATTTCCCCGATTTCACTGTACTTACAAAAGTGGACTTGTTGGAAAGAATAAGGAACAGAGAGGAGTTTGCAGTGATGGGCACAAAAAAAAAAAAAAAAAAAAAAAAAAAGAAGAAGAATAAAACACGATAAAAGTATTATTTTTGTCAGATTTAAAGTGATTAAATTAACCAGCATGAAATAATCCAATTTGGAAAGCCTCTAGATTTTACCAAGCAGGACACTTTCAGCTAGACAATGGCTGAATAAATGTTTCATTCAGTCACTAGCAGATCAGATATAGTAGATCAGAGTCATAAACACACAGGAATTTGCTCCCATATCACATTGCTAATGAAGTTTAACACTTGATGCTAATGAAGTTTCTTTTCTTTTTTTTCCTCCTGTGGAGTTACTTAAATTAAAAAATATATGCTATATTAATACGGAATCAGCAGAAATTTGACCAATATGGTGGTGAAACAGGCTACAACAATATACCATTGTTGTAGGTATATTTCACAACTTTGAGAAATCAAAATCAGTGATAAAACTTTTAATGCAAATCTGTCTTTTTGCAGAAAAGCCATGGAATAGCATTCCAGAATCTTTCTTTCAATTTAATAATAATAATAATCAAAATAAATACGGGAAATATAATACGATGTATAAATTTATACAGGGGACGTAACATTATGGATAAATTAAACATACCATTATGAAATACAATAAACTGGACTTGAAAGTTATTTTCTTCATTTATACACTGCCAATTCAAAATATTAGAAATAATCCAACTTTGGTGTTTATTATTGCAAAAGTTAAAACTTCTGTGTGCAGAATAATTAGATTGTATATGAGCATTCCTCGTACTAAGCCAGTTCAGAAGGGATTCAGTCGGTTCACGCGAACCTGTTCCTAGAATTTCCCGAGTTCACCGAACCGGTCCCTAAAGACCATTTAACACCGAACACCATTCGAGCTATGCTACTTTTGGTCTATGTTTGGTTTTTCTTTTTTACCTTGAAAAGGGGGAGTAAGGTAATATAGAACCTGTTTTTAAAATTTTTGATTCCCACCACTGGTACTAAGTTTCACTGTGAAATTCCTTTCACAGTGATTTCTCCTAATTGCAGGAACTCAAGACACTGAAAATAAGATGAGCTACAACCCAAGGGATAAAATTAATAATACAGCAAAAAACTAGACTCTAAACCAAGGTTAAAACATAAAATGTTTCTCCCTGGGATATTTATATACCTCAGCATATAAGCTTTGGTCCTTGAGGCTGTCACAGAGATTCTCTCAGGTATTACAAGCTGGGCTTGCAACCTGGATGTCTAAAATACTGATGGAACTGATATCAGGTGACACTCAAGTGGGCCAAATTTCAGTGCAGTCTGGTCATTCTGCAACAAACAAATCCTCTGCTTGTACCGTCACGATGGTGGGACTGTCAGTAACCCTGGTTAAATCCCCACATGCAAGCAAGTTCCATACCACACAGAGGAATGCTGCCCCTCTGTGTTACCAGGCAATACTAAGTGGTAGATGACTCCCATCAACTGGTGCAATACCACCACTTTGCTTATTGGAGGCTTCAAGTACTGAGAGCCATGTTTAGTTTACAGAGCAAAGCTCTGCCAACCCCTCATCTTTTCCATCATGCAGTACAATTGATGTCTTTTAAGGTTATGATGGCAAGATCCAATCTTTCTTACGTTTCGAGGGTACAGCTTTAAAACGGTGTTCTCAGCCAGCTGCTAGATAGTCCACTGGATGGAATCTATTGGCAATTCTCTAGGATACTTCCGTCGGATCAGCTAGTGTATAATTTTGCTATCTCTACTCTGCCAGATAGCGACTGGAGGGAGTTTGAGTAGTGTGCATGCAAGGAGCACTGTCGAGGCCACATTAATATTAGTAGTAGTAGTATATAATGTATGGAAGTTATTTCATAAAGCATAAGTCAAAAAAACCACCCACATCACTCATCCAATAATCTGTCTAGTTGTTCCTTGAATTCATTCAAATATCCACTTCCACAACACTAGGGAGAAGTTTGTTCCAACAGTCAACCACCTACTGGCTGAAGGCAACCTTCTTCACATCTATCCTGCAACCACCCTTCCTCAAAATGAATTTATGCCACCTCATGTACGTAGTCTGAGCAAAGGGAAGAATGTCATCAGCATTGAGTTGTCAAGGGGCTGGGTATATTCTTGCCATGTCTATGTCATATCCAAAAATTTCATTACTTCACACAACCTGTCCTCCCCACCTTTTCTTATTACTGAATACATCATGAATAGTTAAACTAAGAGAATAAACTTATCTTTGAAAAGAACTAAATCTCCAAAACACTTGTTCATTTTATAAATATACATGGTCTCAGCTCCAATCTAAATGATTGTCCATTTTCACTTTCAGTCTGCCAAATCCCACATACCTTTTTTTGACATAATCTCAATTATTGGTGATTCAACCACTGCTCATTTAATTTTTCCTAATTACTCACAGTACAATTCCTTTCACTTCAAAGGTGGTACTTGAGTATATGTCTGCTCTGATATTCCCTGTAAGAAAGGCTAAGTCTCTGTAAGAGACTAAGTAATTTGGAATCTCCTCTTTTCGATCTTCTCCTGCTTAAAACCTCAATACCACAATCTGTCAAATTCACCTGTTGCCTTTATCATTATCAAAACTCCACTAACCACTTGGAACTCTTTCACACATGACTTTCTCCAGTCCAACTTTTCTAATGGTGAGGTGGCTTTCCTTTGTGATTTTAATGTTCACAAATCTGGCTGGCTTTCCCTTTCTAGTCACACGGACCCTGCTGGTCAAGATGCTGAAGCTTTGCAATTATTAATGACCTCACACAGATTGTTCATTTACCTACCAGAATATCAGACAACCCTAATCACACAGCCAACATGCTTGATCTTCATCTTACAAACAATCCTTCCAAGTACACAGTTGAGGTGAGTGGCCCTCTAGGCACCTCAGATCACAACTTGGTGATGGTCTCTTCACCAATGGAGCCTTTGTCCCGTGGCCAATCTCAAGCTCATGTTGTTTGGCATTACAATAATGCTAAATGGGATGATCTACAAAATTTATTTTCTTCTTTTGCAATCCGAGCAATATTTGCTCAGATTGTGTTAGTGAAATTATTCGTGTAGGGATTAAAATCCTTTATTCGACACCCCGACTTAAAATCTCATCATTTATCCAACTTAAAATCTCATCATTTATCCAACTTAAAATCTCATCATTCATCCAAAGCTTGGTTTTTCAATAAAGCTGTTCATGAGTAAGAATGATACATATTGCAATTGGCTTGCATCCAAATCTCCAGTTTCATTTTCTGGCTACAAAGCTCACAATAATTTTAAAGCGGTTATTAATTTAAACCAGTCCAAACTAGATTATGAACAGGTTGAGAGTAGAAAACTAGCTTCTTATGAAATGGTAGTTGAGCATTCTGGTCTCCTGCCAAAACTATTGGACACAAGTTTTACCTATTTCTATTCCCACCTCTGTTAAAATGGGATGGTTCTATTGCCACCTCAGCTAGAGATAAAGCTGGCCTAAGGGTATACTATTTTTCTTCTAACTCCCGTATTCAAAATCTTGATGGGCTTCCATCAAAAGAATGTCAGAAGAATTATGAACAGGCTTGATGCCCAAAAAGTGCCAGGTCCTGATGGTATTTCTCCACTTGTTCTCAAAACCTGTGCTCCTGAGCTTATTTCTGTTCAGTGTTGCCTTTTTTAACTTTCTTATTCCACAGGTGTTTTTTCCCTTCTGCTTGGAAATTTGCTTATATCCAGCCAGTTCCTAAACAGGATGACAAATCCTTTCCATCCAATTATTGTCCCATTACACTTACCTCTACACTTTCTAAAGTAATGGTGAAATCCATTAACAACCAACTCCTAAACTATTTAGAAACCTTCCATCTGATCAATGATCACCAGTATGAATTCTGTCAGTGTTGATCCACTGTTGACATACTGGCTTATGTTACCCATCTGTGGACAAATTCAATGGAAAAGAATGGTGAAACTCAAATGGTTGCTTTTGACATTTCAAAGGCTTTTGATCATATTAGGCATAAATATTTCCTAAATAAGCTTCCATTTTATGGTTTGTTAACTGTTTTTGTAATTGGATATCTAGTTCAATCTGACTGCTCACCCATTCACTGCATGTGATAGTAGTAGTGGCATGTGATGCAAGAAAGCAAGTGTATGAGCTTATGCAGCATCAGCCAACAAAAAAAAAAAAAAAATCACACCATTCCCTCCAAATGCCTGTCCAGTTCAACCTATCAACTTCCACAATAACAGATGGAAGTTTGTTCCAGCAATTAACCACCCGCTGGCTAAAGGCAAATTTCCGCACATCTATTCTACATCTGTCTTTTCTTAATTTGAATTTATGCTCCCTTAGGTTCGTAACATGAACAAGTGGAAGGATCCCATCAGAATTCAGCGTGCTCAACCCATTCAAGGCCTTATACACCTCAATCAGATCACCGCGCAGGTGCCTAGTCTCCAGCCACTGCAATTTGCAGAACTTAAGCCTCTCTTGGTAAGAGGATCCCTTCATTCCCCTCACCAATCTTGTTGCCCTTCTCTGTACACGCTCAAGTAAATCTACATCCTTCCTAAAATGAGGCCTCCAGACCTGTACGCAGTACTCAAGGCGTGGCCTGACCATTGCCTTATACAGAGGGACAATTACCTCCTTCTCCCTGCTAGCAAAATTCCTATATATCATTGACAAAACCCCATGACCTGCCCTGGCAGCCTGTCTGCATTGCTCAGAAAACTTCATATCTGACTGCACAATTACTCCCAGGTCTTTTTCATTTTCTACCACCTTAAGTTTAGTACCACACAGTTGGTACGTTTCTCTGGGGTTACTTCTACCCATATGCAGTACTTTGCATTTGTCAAGGTTAAACTTCAGTTGCCATTTCTTAGCCCATCTGCCCAAATTATCTAGATCCTGTTGCAGTAGCACACTGCCATTACTGTCATTAACAACCCTGCCAACCTTTGTATCATCTGCAAACTTCGACATTAAGCCTGATATACCTTCATCAATATCATTGATAAATATACAAAACAACAGTGGACCTAACACCGAACCCTGTGGGACTCCACTAATAACATTAGTCCAAGAAGAGCAGCACTCATTGATTACCACCCTCTCTCTTCTCCCACTTAACCATCCTTTTATCCATTGTAGCAACTTACCCTTAATACCATTCTGCTCCAATTTGTACAATAGTCTTCTATGCGCAACAGTGTCAAAAGCTTTCCTGAAATCCAAATATATGATATCAAAATTATTTTTTGCATCCAGTTCCTTTGTAACCACATCATAATATCCTATCAAATTTGTCAGACAAGACTTTCCCTTAACAAACCCATGCTGTGTCTGAATTATTGCTGCAGTCTTGTCTAGATGATCCTGCAATGCATCTTTAACCAGTGACTCCATTATTTTACCCGGAACAGAAGTTGAACTAACTGGTCTGTAATTACTCGTGTCACCCTTCGATCCCCCTTCGTGAATTGGTGATACATTTGCACATCTCCAGTCCGTGGGAACCTCCCCTGAGTCCAAGGATGCTCTCATAATTATGGCTAGGGGTTTGCTTAGTTGCTTTGCCGCCTCCTTTAATATAACTGGATAGATCCCATCCACCCCAGGTGATTTTCTTATGTTTAACTTCAACAATTTCTCCTCCACTTTGCTTTCAGTTATTACAAAATCATTAAGTATCCTGCTACAATTTGATAACCTTCTGCCATATTCAAACCTTAATAATTCCTCATGTGTGAATGTAGGTGCAAAATACTCATTCAGTTTGTTTGCTATCTGAGCAGGATCATCAACAGTCGAACCATCAATGTCAAGTGGACCAATCAGATTCATCCCCTTCCTTTTAGAGTTTATATAAGTAAAGAAATCCTTGCTGTTTTTCTTAGCATCTTTTGCCAAGGATTTCTCGTAATCTGCCTTCGCCTGCCTAGCCTCCTTTGTGACCTGATTACAGACTAGCTTATATCTGCCATAGGCTTCTGAGTCGCTTGATAATTTATATGCATCCCATGCATATAAATTATGGTAGACTCTGTCTTCTAACTTCACCACCAATGCCATTGTTCCCCAAGGTTCAGTTCTTTCTCCCACTCATTTCCTCTTGTATATTAATGACCTTCCATTGACCAGAAATACTATCCATAGTTTTGCTTATGATAGCACACAGCATTCCACTTTCCAGTTTGAAAATCTTGTTCCATACAAACAGTTTAAACTTCTCCAATATCCACTATCAATTCCATAAATGCTGATCTCCATGTAATTCTCCAGTGGGGAAAAAGATAACAGTTGATTTGAAACCTTCTAAAATTCAGTTCTGTCTTATATCTCGCAAAAAAAAGGATCCTTCTGCTCCTACACTTATCTTCAATGACTCTTAGATTTCTAGACAAGATCACATATCTCTCTTAGGAATTATCCTGACTTCTAATCTCTCTTTGTTTAAGCACATCACAAATATTGCTTCCTCTGCATCTAAAAAACTAGGTTTTCTCTTTTGCTCTCAGCATTACTTTTCTTCCAAACAGCGCTGCTCACTCTGTACAAATTGCAAACCTGCCATACCATGGGATATTGTTCCCACATCTGGGGTGGTGCCCCCAAAACCTCTCTCAGGCTTCTAGATCCATTCAAATGGAGGAAATTAGGTTAATTAATGACCCATCTCTAACAAAATCTTTTTACTCTCTGTCTCATATACATTCTGTTTCTATTGCAAGCATCTTCTACAGACACTTCCATAGAAGGCACTGTTCTTCTTCTGAAGTGGCTTCTATAATTCTTGCTCTCTCTCTCTCTCTCTCTCTCTCTCTCCCCCAAACCAGTCTAATCACGTGCTGCAACTAGTCAACATTCTTTTACTGTCCAATTTTTCTTCTTCCTCATATATTCCTTCAACTTGTTTTCTGGAACAACATCCTTTCATATGTATTTTCTGAAAATTACAATCTACAGCAATTCAAGCGTAATATTAACAAGTACCTTCTTTTCATCTGCTCAACCTTCAATCCACACATGGTACTAAGTAATATAGATTCTAATTCTTCTCATGCTTGGGGTTTTCATTAAAAAAAAAAAAAGAGCATAAATAATAAGAAAAACAAATTACATTGAACTGTTCTGTTAAAGCAATTTGTTATCACTGATGGCTTCAAAAATAATTACACATTTCCATCCAAATTGAGTGAGTGCATATTCTGAGTTGCAAAATGCCTTTTATATTATTAAAGTAATCAAAGTGACACCATAATCCCCACTAAAGAAACAAAAACGGAATATCAAATTTGGTTTTGAACAAAGTAAATAATGTATGCTTTTAAGAGTTGCACAAAAATTTATTATTTAGAAAGTGGGGAAAATAGAAATTGTGCAACACTAGGCTTCATATTGACACAAGTAACTATTTGCAACTTCAGAGGTTGAATATGATGTGAAACTTAAAGTAAACATTACAGCTGGGAAACACAGGAGTCCATATGGGGGGAAAACCATAAGGAGTTAAAACATGAAACCAACTAGTGCTGAGGAAAGGGAAAATAATATCAGAGAAGCCATTTCATTTTCAAAATAATACCTATCTATCAGTTTAAAAATAATAATGATAAAACTATAAAATTCAAGTAAACTGAAATCAAAATTAAATTAAAAAGAATAATAATAACAGTGATTAAAAGTAAAAATTTTTCACATCCTTGGAAAAGAAACAGCAAAATAATGTCATTAATAAATGATTATGGGTTAAAAGTGTAAGCAAAATAAACAACAATATTCAAACTGAGAACTAATTAATATACTTTAACAAAGCCAGATTAAATATGAAATAAGTTTGTATCTAATGGCTTATTTCCTCTATCATAGAAAAACAGAATTATATTCAAATTAATAAGGAATAATAAATACAATTAGAAATAAGAATTAACTCAAGAAAATATTTATCTGTTCTAACAAAATAAAAGTTATTAAAAAAAAAAAAAACTTATTAAATATTAGGAGGAAAAAATATTAAGAAAGTTATTAAAAGTAAAAAAAGGTTTGTGTCCTTAAAACTGTAACCAAATTAAACTAATAACAATAACAAATAAAAATATATAAAATAATTAAGCTAAGAAGCAGAACCATACTGCAATGCAGATATCAAAATAATTTGATGATAAGTGCTTTTATGAAATATATTTTACCGCCTTGAAGTCTTGAGAGCTCTATGAGTCAGTGACAGGCTTTGACTTATGCTCACTTTAGAAATTATATCATTATCCACATGAGTATATGAGTTGATAACAGCACTATTATCAACTGCATATTATCCACAAGATATCACAGGAGAAGCATTGATAATCTAATTATTTCAATACCTGTGTTCAGATATAACACCATTCCTTTAATTGTTGCAATGGGCCAAGAAATTTAGAACTAGTGGTGGTTTAATTCATGCCCGTTAAATTTCATTAACGAAAAGCCCCCATCAGGCTTCAGGACATCACCTCCCTTTATGCCTATAATTACTCCCCATGCAAGGATTTAGGACAAAAGATGGCTTTTTTCCTTCGTCCTCCTTCCATATAATTGCAATTTCAACACCTTCAAAATTACACCTCTCCCGGAGGCGGCCATCCCTGAGAAACCAGGTAAGAGTATTCTTCTGCTTTAAAATAATATATAATATTCTTAAAATTCCCAAAATTAGCCTATACTACCCTTTTCAAAAAATCCACAAAGTTTATTTTAAATCCATAATGAGATCGCAGATCCTCTACGAGGAAAAATTACAATAAATTATTAGCATTTGTCCGATTTTACGAAAATTAGCGGGTCTCGACTACTCAAGTTGTCTGACCAACTGTCTAACAAAAAATAGATCATGATAATTAATCATAATCCTGACACTTACCAAGCTTTGAAGTTCCTGCAACTAAATGCCCAGGGAGCCCATGCAGTTGTGAATTGGCTAAAACTAATAATGAAGAAAAACAGAATGAAAGTGCCTGTGTCCAGGAGCCCTACACCCATGGTGGCAGGATTCGGGGATACCGTAGGAACTACAGGATATTTGAATCCTCCATGGATACAATATGGGCAGCTATCATAATAAAGATTTCTTACTACCCATAACAATATGGGTAGTAAGAAATACTAAAATAATAGTAACTACGTTAACCTCTGCACTCCCCTTGCAGCCTGTACACATATCACTTCCCCTCTGGGGTCTTTTCATGCAATATCACTGTACTGCAGATCCGGCAACAGCATTGGTCCCAGTATACAATATTTGCAAAATGCTCTTAGCCTAGCACTTACCTAGCACTAAAATAATAGTATCGATGGAAGCAAATTGGAGGTCACCATTACAGAATAGCCATGACCACAAACAATAGATAGAACGAGCTCTCACAATGAGCAGGAGACGGAGGACTTCATAGCTACATCACCATTCACAGCCATCAACCAGCCACACAATCTTGCAACATTCAGTAACACACATAAAAGTGTAATAGATGTTACTATGGCCACTCGAGCCATAGCTAACAAATTTACAAACTGGAAAAGTACAGGAGGCCTGTACTTTTCCAGTTTGTAAATTTGTAAGTCTGGACTAAGTCTGACCACCGCACAATCACCTTTCAGTTGATCCGCCAACTGGATCCAATCTCAACTTTCAGCACATGATACTATCAGATTTAACTTATGAATCAACAGGGCTTACCTTTATTTTTTGATATAGGAAGCTTCTTTTCCAACTCTCCTTGTCCAACTCGCTAATACTTCATGGGGAAGGCGATGTCAATTTTGCAAAACATTGTCATAAAGTTAGATTTTGGAGGTCTAAACGGGCTAATAATTAAGGATCGATTTTACATTTTGGTCCTGTGGCTGGAATTTTGAGTTAAATTTAGGGGTCTAATAATTGGGTAAGGGGCGGGGGTGGGGGTAGGGGTTGGGGTTATTCTCTACATTCCCCTACCCCCACCCCCGCCCCTTACCCAATTATTAGACCCCTAAATTTAACTCAAAATTCCAGCCACAGGACCAAAATGTAAAATCGATCCTTAATTATTAGCCCGTTTAGACCTCCAAAATCTAACTTTATGACAATGTTTTGCAAAATTGACATCGCCTTCCCCATGAAGTATTAGCGAGTTGGACAAGGAGAGTTGGAAAAGAAGCTTCCTATATCAAAAAATAAAGGTAAGCCCTGTTGATTCATAATATAATAGAATATAGGAATTATCGAGCACGTAATAGCTCTCTAGTATCAAAAATATCAGATTTAACATAAAAAAGACAAACTGGAAAAAATACAAGGAAATTTTTAAAAACCATACTTGAGGGAACCCTCCCACAGGATAATAATCATCATAATATTGATATACAGGTCAGTCAACTAATTGAAATTATCAGGAAAGCCACAGAAGCCTATATGAAAAAGAAGCAACCAAGAACAAATGCTGTCCCCCTGGTGGTGCCAAGCTGGAAAATCTCCAGTGAAGGATCAACTGTGCCAGAAAAGACTTTCAGAGATTTCGAGCCAGTTGGCCATCAGCTGAGATAAATGCCTGGAGGAAGTCATACTGTTCTCTGAGAAATAGCTACACAAGCTTAATAAAGCAGAAAAAAAAAAAAAAAAGTCCTGGCAGACCCATGTTGGTACTTCTGGAAATGCCAACCCCCGGGGTATGGTCTACTGCATACTTACCAACAAACTGCCAAAGGGAGACGTAGTAAACACTATCAACACTCTAAATGGACAACCAATGCACACCTGGGAGAAGACAGTGAATAACACCTTAAATGTTCTGTTTCCCAAGGATATGCAACCCCTAACTCAGGAATAGACTAAAATATGCACTGAAAATGAGATATACAGTTACAACCACAGAACCACTATTTACCTGGGAAGAACTATCTGCTGCAGTTAATAAAACTAAAGTTAATAAATACCAAGGTAATGATTTAATAGAAATTGAAATGATAAAGGAATTTACCAATAGCTTTCCAGACCACCTATTACAGCCTTTACAATAACTGCTTACATAAGGGTGTAGAATGTTTTCCTTATATTAAAGAATCCAGAAAAATCACCTAATAACCCAAAGTGATACAGGGTGCCTGAGGCTTATGCTGCACCAGCCAAAAAAAAAACACATTTCTGAACTACCCAGAGAGAGAGAGAGAGAGAGAGAGAGAGAGAGAGAGAGAGAGAAAGAGAGAGAGACAGAGAGAGAGAGAGAGAAGGGAATCACCAAGGAAGAGAAGAATGATGATATCCAGCTCAGGACCCTGGGTGTGCCAAGCCCATACTCACCAGATGTGAGCCTCTGGGGTTAAATTTTATTGCCCTGTTATCAATACTGGTATTAGAAAAACTGATATTCTGCAGACTAGATACTCACTTCTCCAGTGAAAATCTTGAATCAGATAAGCAATTTGGTTTTAAACCCAGATGTTCAACAGAAGATGCAATGTACTGCCTCATTAAGGCTTCACAAAATGTTGAAGAAAAATACCTGTTAGAAATATCACTCTGCTGAAATTACACTGCAATGAAAGCAAGAATTGGCCATGCTGACTGGGGTCTAAAGAGGAAGATACTTGCACTTATTTATAAGGCAATCTTTCTCTCAGTCATTAGTCATGGCACAGTCATATGGTTTTACAGGGTTATCTTGGATAAAAAACATTGATAGGTGCAATATAGCCTAAGAAGCCCCCCCTTGCACCAAAAAACAACAACTTGGATAAAAACAAAAAGCTGGACTAAATACAACAGATCATACTACTATCACGAGGGCATGCTGCACTGTCAGTACATATGAGACCTTATGATGGCCCAGCATACTCAGGAGATTGCGCCAAACTGGAATCCCTCGAAATCTTTATAATTATATTAAGGATTACCTCAGTACCAGGCAGATTACAGTTAAAATCCACAACCAGAGTATCAACCATACAGTAATCCAAGAATGCCCCAGGGCTCAGTTCTGGGTCCCACATTTTGGAACCTAGTCCTGAATGAATTCCTGGCAATGGATATTGGCAGCATTGACAAGGTCACCTTTACAGACAACCTTGCCTTGCTTGTCAAAGCTGACACGAGAACTAGCCTAAAACATCAGCCAAATTATGCTCTAAACGTTCTGCAGCACTGGGCAAAAATCCATAAGCTAAAAATCGCTGAACCCAAAACTAAATCTATGCTAATCATAGGACAGCTCTGCTCTGCAGGCAACAACAAATAAAAGTTTCTGGCATACCAGAAATGGCCCTGGTGATAGCACTCAAGTATTTGGGAGCCATCTTTGACACAAAACTGACATTCTATCCCATCTAGTGCATATTGCCAAAAAAAGTGTGAAATTACACCAGAACGATAGCAAGAATCAGCAGAGCCAACTGGGGCCTAAAGAGAAGACACTTGTACTTATTTATAAGGCAATCTTCCACCCAGTCATTACTTATGGCACATGTATATGGTTTTTACTGGGCAAGCTTGGATAAAAACAAAAAGAAGCTGGACTCTATACAACAGACCATACTACTAACTATCACGCAGGTGCACTGCACTGTCAGTACACTTAGTAGTAGTAGTAGTAGTAGTAGTAGTAGTAGCATGTGATGCAAGAAAGCAAATGTATGAGCTTATACATTTGCTTTCAGCCATCAGCATCAGCCAAAAAAAAAAAAAAAAAAAAATCACACCATTCCCTCCAAATGCCTGTCCAGTTCCTCCTTAAATTTATTCAAGCTATCAACTTCCACAACGACAGATGGAAGTTTGTTCCAGCAATTAACCACCCACTGGCTAAAGGCCAGTGGGTGGTTAATTGCTGATTTCCGCAAAAGGCAAATTTCCGCACATACATCTATTCTACATCTGTCTTTTCTTAATTTGAATTTATGCCCCCTTAGGTTCGTAATCTGAACAAGTGGAAGGATCCCATCAGAATTCAGCGTGCTCAATCCATTCAAGGCCTTATATACCTCAATCAGATCACCGCGCAGGTGCCTAGTCTCCAGCCACTGCAATTTGCAGAACTTAAGCCTCTCTTGGTAAGAGGATCCCTTCATTCCCCTCACCAATCTTGTTGCCCTTCTCTGTACCCGCTCAAGTAAATCTACATCCTTCCTAAAATGAGGTCTCCAGACCTGTACGCAGTACTCAAGGCGTGGCCTGACCATTGCCTTATACAGAGGGATAATCACCTCCTTTTCCCTGCTAGCAAAATTCCTATATATCATTGACAAAACCCCATGACCTGCCCTGGCAGCCTGTCTGCATTGCTCATAGAACTTCATATCTGACTGCACAATTACTCCCAGGTCTTTTTCATTTTCTACCACCTTAAGTGTAGTACCACACAGTTGGTACGTTTCTCTGGAGTTACTTCTACCCATATGCAGTACTTTGCATTTGTCAAGGTTAAACTTCAGCTGCCACTTCTTAGCCCATCTGCCCAAATTATCTAGATCCTGTTGCAGTAGCAGACTGCCATTGCTGTCATTAACAACCCTGCCAACCTTTGTATCATCTGCAAACTTCGACATTAAGCCTGATATACCTTCATCAATATCATTGATAAATATACAAAACAACAGTGGACCTAACACCAAACCCTGTGGGACTCCACTAATAACATTAGTCGAAGAAGAGCAGCACCCATTGATTACCACCCTCTGTCTTCTCGCACTTAACCATCCTTTTATCCATTGTAGCAACTTACCCTTAATACCATTCTGCTCCAATTTGTACAATAGTCTTCCATGGGCAACAGTGTCAAAAGCTTTCCTGAAATCCAAATATATGATAACAAAATTGTTTTTTGCATCCAGTTCCTTTGTAACCACATCATAATATCCTATCAAATTTGTCAGACAAGACTTTCCCTTAACAAACCCATGCTGTGTCTGAATTATTGCTGCAGTCTTGTATAGATGATCCTGCAATGCATCTTTAACCAGCGACTCCATTATTTTACCCGGAACAGAAGTTAAACTAACTGGTCTGTAATTACTCGTGTCACCCTTCGATCCCCCTTTGTGAATTGGGGATACATTTGCACATCTCCAGTCCGTGGGAACCTCCCCTGAGTCCAAGGATGCTCTCATAATTATGGCTAAGGGTTTGCTTAGTTGCCTTGCCGTCTCCTTTAATATAACTGGATAGATCCCATCCACCCCAGGTGCTTTTCTTACGTTTAACTTCAACAATTTCTCTTCCACTTTGCTCTCAGTTATTACAAGATCATTAAGCACCCTGCTACAATTTGATAACCTTCTGCCATTTTCAAACCTTAATAATTCCTCAAGTGTGAATGTAGATGCAAAATACTCATTCAGTTTGTTTGCTATCTGAGCAGGATCATCAACAGTCGAACCATCGATGTCAAGTGGACCGATCAGATTCATCCCCTTCCTTTTAGAGTTTATATAAGTAAAGAAATCCTTGCTGTTTTTCTTAGCATCTTTTGCCAAGGATTTCTCGTAATCTGCCTTCACCTGCCAAACCTCCTTTGTGACCTGATTACAGATTAACTTATATCTGCCATAGGCTTCTGAGTCGCTTGATAATTTATATGCATCCCATGCATTTTTCTTCTCTGTTATGAGTCTCATTAGTTCATTTGACAACCATTTAGGCCTAAACCTTGAACAATATTTCTTAATAGGTATGAAACTTTTAGTAGCTTCCACGATTAATTCCTTGAATGCTTCCCACTTAGAATTTACTGTTGGTAACATCCTGCAGGTTCTGGCTGGAGAACTGCCACTAGGCCTAGAAGTAATAAGATGAGGCCTCAATTATAGAATTAAGAGACAAATCCCAATAATATCCTAGAGGGATTACAATAGATCTTGAGGCTGATGTTAAAAAAGAAAAGAAAATAACAACTACTTGCAATGGTAGACCAAATAGGAAGAGTCGACTAAAGGAGAAGTCCCTCGTTTGCCCCAGTACTATATGCCATCTACTTTCTGGAGTGTTCTACGTACTGTATTGAGGTCACAGGAAACCCACCACCCTGTGATCACGACATACGGTCGAAAAGCGTTGTCAGCTTCAGGAAGGAAAATCGTTTTGAATATTTTTGTTAGATTCTTTTTTATTTTTAATTGCATTAAATTTATTTTTAATTGTTTAAATTGATTTGAATTGTGTTAAATTGGTTTTTAATTATTTATTTTTTACTCTAATGTAAGTTTTTGATTTTTTCGTTTTAATTTCTAGAGAGTATCATACGAAAGTGTTCTACGTACTATATTGAGGTAAACTCTTATTATTATTTTACAAATATTAATATCAACGTAGAACATATTGAGTATTACAGCTCTGATTCATACCATCTATCTCAGATATATATTCCTCAAAAAGTGCTTCTATTATTATTATCATTTATCTCAAAGCAAACATTACATCCTTAGTACTATGGACCTGGGAGATGTAATTGGGAGCATAAAAATATTGTACAGAAATAACTTGATGATGGACTTGATTACAGAAGGGGAAAAAAAAATCCCCTTGTAATAAATATTCTTATTAAAAATAAGAATATTTATAATATTTCTATAGCTGGGAGGGAAGTCAAAGTGAAACAAGAAAAAAAAGCATTTCTAGGATTTAAACATTAAAAGACAATGATGGATTGGAAAATGCAGTTAAAGAAAATATAAATCAGTGGTTAAATATGGATGAAAAAGAACCACAATACAGAAGAATGGCTGATGCTGGCTTAGTCCAGAGCATACTACAGGTGCTAGTGCTAACAGCAGGCCTGAACATTTCTTCAGACGTTAGGATAATGAGGAACCACAATTATCATTAATCTAAGCTGCAAAGAAGTCCTCACAGCTGCAGGACATTATTTTTTTTTCATGGAAGATCAAAGGGAATCATGTTCACATTTTTTGGATACAACCAATGGACAATGTTGCTTTTTTCTTATCCACAAATACAGCCAGTTCCATAGGTTGTACCCACAGATAAGAAAAAGGAAAAACAAAATATGTCATATCTGCTATAAAGGTCACCCAAAAAGTTATCTACTTTGATGATAAAAGAAATGAGTCTAATTTTTTTTTTGGAATCCCTTGAGTTTAATTCATCTCTATTTTGAGGGCAAAGTGTAAATAACTGAAAAAAAGAACACTTTGTTTCAGTCTGAAAAAGCCATTTACAGCTTCTTGAGATCATCATCATCTGAAAATTGATGCCTACACAGGTGTTTTTTCTTCAGATTTCTGAAGAGGAATTAACTTGAGGTGTCTTAATTCTTTATGACAATGCTCCTGTACCCAAGTCCCATAAAGCAAATTCTGCTCTGGAATCCACAATCTCTTAGAGCAATGACTACTTTATGTGTACAGCAGCACTGCCATGAAGAAGTAAAACACCTTGTGTCAGTTTCCCTCTTTTCTGTTCCCTTATCTCCCCTCTTAAATTTTTGGAAACAGCAGCATAGGCATCTCTAGTGATTACTTTATGTGACATATAGTGGATTATAAGAATTCCTTCCATATGTCAAAAAATGGTAGACATGATCATCCCAGGAGAGGGGCAAGTTATGAATTTTTTGGCCAATGGTAACCTATAGCATTTCCACTGCAAGGACTTTTTTTTTTTTCTTTTCTCTCTCTCTCTCTCTCTCTCTCGGATCCCAGTGATGAATCTACATTTCATTACCAGTTACAATCCTTGAATGAAACCCCTTCTGGATCTGATCATTCACATGTAAATTTTCCTCACAAAACAATTTGAGCCCTGCAATGTTTCAGAACAGGTGTGCACATTCTTGGCATCTAGCAAGAACTCTGTCATGGCAAAGGCTTCATGGAAGACAATCAGTACTGGCCCCACAGAAATATGAACTTCTCTAGCAATCACAGAGACTTTAAAATGTCTATCCTGCATAACCAGTGTCTGATTTTTTTGGCACATTTCTGCAGTAGTCACTTCTGTTAGTCGTACTGAGCAGGGGTCATCTTCATGGATTCTCAATCCCATTTAAACTGTTTAGACCAAAATTTTACCTAGTTTTCAGAAAAGGTAGAATTGCCATATAAAATTTTCATGCATCACTGAATAACTTTTAGTCACTCCCTTCTTTTGTCAAAAATTTAATGATGACCCAATGCTCTAATTTCAGGACTTCCCTATTTTCCTTTGGGTGGCTATTTTAAATCTTTTCTGTTCTTCTATACTTCAATGTTACTGAGCTGGACCTGCATAAATTAGATACAGACATTGATGAGAGTATGATAAAAGCATATATATATTTATTATTTTTTTAATATATATATCAAGCATATTTATGGTAAAGGTATACAAATTATAAAGACCCCTTTGTATAAACATGGTGTAATGCAAGCTTTCAGATTTACAAAAGTTGCAGTATGTATGTGCAGTAAATTCATTACATGATTACTAGAGGTCACTATAATCATTAAAATCACTCAACATCAACAGTGAAAAGAGTAGCTCTTACAGAAACTTGTAGCTGATAATGTAGGATTGCTGCATATTAATTCTGATGTAAAATGAATATACTAGAACTGTTATTTCATGAGATATGTCCAAAAAAAAAAAAAAAAAAAAAAAAAGGAAATACAACAGAAAAAAAGATCTTACCCAGAAAAAAGAACAGACTCATTGACCAGATCTGCTAATCGAAAAGCCAATCTTCTTGGTAGTTTCTGAAATAACTTCATATGATGTGCATACTTATGTCGCTGTAGGCTTCCTCTCAGCTAGAACAGTAATCACAGATGAAGTTCATATGAAATTTTTACTTTTATAGTATGTGATAATTAAATTCTGAGTAACAAGAAAAAAACATCTTAATAAGATTCTTCTGATAGTATATACATTTTCTTGTTACTTAAAGACACTAATTTGAGGCTGCATTTTATTTTAAGAAATGGTATAATGGCTGTATGGCTATATCATCTACTTTGTTCTAACGAAATTACTTTAAAAAATTCAGAAGTCAATGCACTTAATGCAACAGAACTTAGATAAGAAGTTGTTGTGTAGCCTCAAACAATTATCTAACTAGTCCAGGTAGAAATTTAAATATTGTCCTATTGTTTGATATTAATCTGCAATCATTTGATATCTTCTCGATGCAATAACTCTGACTTCATGTTTAACTTTCTCAGAATAAAATCAGAGTGAAAATAACTTCAGAATTACAGTATCTTTTGGTGTCTGCACTTGAAAAATATTTTATAGGTGGTCTCTGAAATAAGAATGCCATTCAAAAGCCCTGAGCATTACAAAGCTTGATCATATACATTTGTGTAAGCATTTTATATCTTTCAGTAGAAGTTCAACTCAGTTTAACCTGGTGCTGGTCATGTGGGATTTCCCATCCCCTTTTTTTTTAAATTTTAGTATTTCACACTCAGAAAACCAGCCTGTTCCTTCAGGAGTAATTCACAATGTTTTCCACAGTTTCTCTATCTGAAACTGTGGAAAACTAATCTGAAAAATCTCTATTAAACAGGATCAAAATAACCCACAAAATAGGCAGTATATCGTATATATTTTCCTGCAAATGCCAAATGCGTAAAATGAAAATTCTAAATTAGCTCACTTTTCTATATTAACACAATGCTCACTGTTTGCAGTACAGTTACAAACTGATTTCCACATGCATTTGTTCTCTGGGAACAGATAACACACGTTAGAATATATGGACTTGCTACCAACTGCGTTATAGCACATTGGCATTTTGTTAAAAATAAATATTTGAACATGCTGATTGTGATGATGGTTCATTTATAGACTTAGACCTGCAATATAACTGTCACTATTTGTTTTTAAATCAAAACTTCAAAAGTCACAATTGGTAATTAGTAGATAATTACCAATTGTGACTGTATTTGAGTGAAGCCTCCAGGGTAGTAACACTTTATTACACTTAATCTGTGAAAAACAAACACCATGGTTGCCACTGAACTCCTATATAAATTAAACTAAGTATAAACTATGTAAATGACCAGTAAAGGTTAATATTGAGTATATTGTGTATATATACCGGGCAGTTATAAAATAAGTTTCCCTATTCAGGAGACCCTAATGTCAAAACAATTAGAGATAGCACTGTGAAAATTGGTGGGTATATCATTTAGGGTATGGGGAAGTGATCTGTAGAAGAAAAAAATTTGTTCAAATTTCTGCCACCAAGGGAGAAATTGGCTCTGTAAACATGAGATGGAATACTTAACTTAGGATTAGATTTTAATATCAGAACTTAGAAATCTAGAGATATTGTTCTATGTGCTTTCCTTCATTTGAGATAACATTCTGAAAAGGGAGGACTGCATGTGACACAGTTTCGCATAGCATCTCATTGGGGATGTTGGCTACATGCTGTTTAATGCTTGCTTTCAAATCAACAAGAGTCTGCATGCCGCCACAGTAAACTCTGTCTTTCAGGTATCCCCATAACCAGAAATCACAGGGATTGAGATCTGCTGATCGGGCTGGCCAGAACTGTTGAAAGTCTCTAGATACAAAAGGGTTTCGTGTGCTGCATGGAAAATCTCCGTGCAGCATACGAACCTCTCCTATACTCTTGTGAAGACTGGGGTGTGGTGAAAATCAGGTAAAAAAAATTCTTGGTCATATCTGATGGCATGAACAGCCGGAATGTTTTGGGCTCTATGCAAAGACAACCAATGGGCTTCCTCTATTTTAGCAAAGCCAACGAATGCCTTCCTCATAAGAATGTTAATTATAATATACATTTGAAGTAATATTCAATAAATCTAAACTATAAAAACTATTAAAAAAGTCGGTCTGTCTTTGTGTTTTTGTTTATTTAAAAATTCATCTTCCTTGCCTTTATGCAAAACCACTAATTAGTTCTTTAGGGTCCGTTTTGTGTTCAACAGCTAATATAGAAAGATCATTTAATCTAGTTTGCCCTATAGAATTTATTTTGTAGTCTTTTATTATTTTTAATTTACTAAATGATGTTTCAACATTAGTCAACATTACTAGAAACATAAGAAATAACATACAGTGGCTCTCTACTATTACATAATAATAATATTATTTGGTACAGTTTTCTTTATGATATTTATAAAAAAAGTTTATCGGGACAGACTCATGTCACCACTTTCAATTCACTGTTTGCACTTCACTATTGATAAGAAGCATAGCCCCTTCCCCTATACCCCCTCTCTGCCTCATCTGAATACATTATAATCACTATAGTGAAATTCCTCATCACCAAATTCAGGATAACACCAAGTCTTAATTAGCCGTACAATATCAGCTTTAAGGACTTGACCTGAAATTCATATCATTGTTAGCAAAATTGAGTAACTTTTTGACATTAAAATTATATTTTTTACTATCCTTACACATTCATTTTAACTGCTTGAGTAGGTTTTGTTGGTTGACGTGTCTCTTCCCATGATGTGTCATATTGGTGTCTCTCACAAATGTTCTCAAGGAGGGTACAAATAGAACCTTTATGCTTGTCTCTGGTTGTTTCCAACTGATTTCCTATCCCTCCCTCCCCAGTTAGCAGTTTTGTTGAACCCTTAGTGCATCCTCTATGACTCCAGCAAAAACCCTTGCATCCTTCTGTTCAAACCATATCATCTCTATTAAATAAATTCATTTTACCGATTAGAGCAGGCCAAGCTGAAAAAACTTCTCCATAAGTCTTGCAGAGTCACTTGAGTTTAGGGTCAAGTGAAAAAGCTCTCATCATAAAACCCCTCCTATTGTTGGCAAAATTACAGGCACAAGTACATTTTGATCTTGCTTGCAAAATTTCTGAAGCATAACCTTTCACTTCTGAACCAAATTCTCAGTGGTTCCTTAGCACTAGGCAGACATATTCTGTCTATCTTTTGTACAGAAAATGTTCCTGGTAGAGTACAACAGAATCGTAGAATAAAATTACCTCACTGTGAACCAGAACATTTATCGCCTGACAATCCATTCTTCTCATTGTCAAGTCAGTGAGCAGCACCTGATTTGAAATACTACAGGACACCTAAGTATTTGCTAAACTCTAAGTTTTAACTCTTTCTAAAAATCTACCCACCCCCTTTAAGATTTCTTTTAACCAGTAATACACCAAGATTTATCTCAAGTTCTGTGCATTCCATACATATGGTCTATACAAAAATACATCACCATCACTTACAGTCAAACTATTAAAAAAAAAAAAAAAAAAAAGAGCTCAGAGAGTCTAACAGGCCAGATTCAAAACAAGCAAGTAGGCCATCATTGACTGTCTTCTGCATCCCATCTGTTCTGTTCTTAGAGCTCTATTTTAGCCACAACTATTTTTCTAAGTAGGATTAATGATTTATCTAGAAACCTTCAGTCCATTAAATAATTCTTAAGACACTATTTAAGACTTAAAGAACTTCTGGCAAAATTACAAATTAGTATATATAAATTATAATTATTTAGTTAGCTAAAAACAAAAATAAAATAACCTGTGTGATTTTTTAATATAATATGCAACATTAGATTAAAAAAAAATAAATAACAAAAAAAAAAAAAAAAAGGAAAAACAAAGAATTTTTACAACTATGAAATTCCGACCAAAGATACAGATGAAATGATTCCTAGAATAACAATACGTTATTCTAGAACAGGGGTCGGCAAACTTTTTTTTGTAAAGGGCCAGATCATAAAATTTTTCGGCTCGGCAGGCCAGGTAGCAAGCTCGAAGATATTTACATGGGCAATTCTACTCATAGAGCAAAAAAAAAACAAAAAAACAGGTTCAAAATCTTTTTATTAGAAAGTGATATTTTACATAATATTTATACACGTGCTGACACTTACAAAAAAATGAATAAAATATTTCCATTTATTAATAAACGTATTATAGAACTGGTTAAATTTTGTACTAATGTGATAAATGTAATTGTTTTTTCTGATATAATATTTCATCATACTGGAGTTCGAAGTTAGTACTTCCTATCATTAAAGTTGTTTGCAAATGGTCATCCGTTAATAATGATCTGTATTGCGATTTTACATATTTCATTTTCGAAAATGTCTTTTCACATTGGTAAGTACTCACAAATGCAGATATAAATCCCCATGCATATGATTTTAATTGACTGTATTTATCTTCCGAAAGATATTTATAAAACTGGGTTAGATCCATTTCTTTAAACCTAACACTTAGCATATCATCATTTTGCAGATCAATCACTTCCAATTGAAGGTCTGATGGAAGCTCCTCAATTGTACAGCCAAATGGATTTTGAAATATGGAAATGTCTTTTGCACTTGCATCAAGATCCAAAAAACACTGTTGTAATTGTAGTTTAAGTCCAGAAAATATATCCGCCACAAATTTTTTTGGGAATGGGAATTTCCAAATATTTGAAATTTTTTACAGCATGGAAAATGGTCAAACTTGGTTAATGTGATTTGTTTCAAACAATGCAAATTTTTGACGATATGACTTTACAATAGAATACGTTTCACATATGAGCACTGTTTTCTCCTGTAATTTTAAGTTAAATTTGTTGTTAAGATATCCCACAATGTGTGTAGCAAATACTAATTTCCATAGCCATTGACTGTTAGATAATAGTGGTTGTGGGAAGTTTTTCTAATTTAGAAAAATTTCTATTGCTTCTCTGAGTTCAAAAAATCTCAATAAAACTTTTCGATTGCTGAGCTGTTGTTGTTATTTGGTTTTTTAGGAGCATTAGCAACTAAGGCCATATTGCTCCGGGAATATGCGGTGGTCATTCCCTGACCTTTCCGCATCCTCCGTATTTGGTGGTGATGGGCTCGAACCCCAGTCTAATCAAGAAGCGTGTGCTAGGCACTGCTGCTCCTTCCCACCTGGCTATGGAGGCTCCCCATTGCTGAGCGATCGAACTGCTGTATGGCAGGGCAAATCAGGATATTCGGCTTCAATCTCTAATAAAAAATCATGAAACTGACGATGGTTAAGTCCACGAGAGCGAATAAAGTTAACCACTGACACAACTGGTTCAATAACACGACAGATTGAGGTGTTTCCCACACCTTATGGACCCTATGGACCTAGGAGCATTAGCAACTAAGGCCATATTGCGGGAATATGCGGTGGTCATTCCCTGAGCTTTCTGCATCCTCCGTATTTGGTGGTCACAGGCTCGAACCCTGGTCTAATCAAGAAGTGTGTGCTATGCACTGCTGCTCTTGCCCACCTGGCTACGGAGGCAATTATGGAATTAAATGTTTATTGCATAAAACAGAGGTTCCCAAACTGTGAGCCATGAGATATTTTAAATTTTCGAGGGAAACACAGCGATACTCGACATCTCTCGGACACCGCACGAACTACTAGCTCGAGGTAATTCACAGTTTCAACATTTCTTATTAAGTTGTTTGGACCTAACTACTAAATGGAATTGTTAGGTATTTCTTTTGGTCTGGGTGTGCCTTGAAAAAATTACTGAGAAACTAAGGGCGCCGTGAACCAAGAAAGTTTGAGAACCTCTGACATAAAATACACAATGAAGAAATGACCGTTGCGGAAATATCTGAACAGTGTTGACTTTCTCTTTTCATCAATCAATTTCCGACGGCCGACAACGATCTTCTCTGGGCCCTGGCGAAATAAATATCGCAGAGAACCTCAAACCTTTTGTTTGAGGTTCTATGTGATACGAAAGATTTCATCTAACTGTTTTACCGTTATCTCCTTCATGGTAACATTTTCATCTGGCCCATTTAAAAATTTGAATTTTTATGCAAGTGTGCACTGACTTTATTAGCAGGAGACAAACAAGTAACACGTCTTCTTCTGATGGTTGATGGAACACACCAAGGCGGGCAGCAGGCAAACGTTTGTTTATTGACCGTACGACTTGCGGTAAGCTTAACGCGCGATTCAAATCTTTTTCAACTATCACATAAAAAAATAAAAATCGCGTTAACTGGAAATTTGCATCGTGTAAAGTGAAAAGTGGTATAATTTTTCAAATAGCATTAACTGAAAATCGCGTTAATCGAACTCGCATTATGCGAGGCCTGGCTGTATTGCTACTATATCCCTGATATGCCAAAGTTACAAAAAAAAAAAAAAAACACATAATATCGTCAGAAAAATAGTCATATACCATAACAATTAAAAACTTTATCTGGGAACAGCGGTGAAGTAGCCAGAGTGGCACATAAGAAAAGAAAACATAAAAGGGGGGGAAAATGCATGTTATTGTACTGTAAAAATTGATATGTATTTTGTACGCCATGTAGGCTTTATAAGGGCTACTAAGGGAATCAAAACCAGTGTACATATTTAAGAAAATTGGTCTAAACCATACAATAAATCAAAGTCTGTACACTTCAGGTGATTAACTGAAGGTAACTTAAAATGAACCTGAAGCATTAATAAGACACATTAATTGTGTAGGCTGAGTAGAGGTCCGGGAGGTAGTACATGATATTAACTCTTCGATCTTCATCTGTTTCGTATGTTTTTTTTTTTCTTCATAAATTTTGCGATAAGCAGATACATAATCTTGAACTTTTCTTCTTTCTTTTTTAAAGAAATGTTCGGTGTTTTCATCCAATCCATCAAATATAGATAGACCTTCCTGAATTTTATGAAATGCTTCTGCCATTTCCTTTAATTTGAACTGCTTCTTGGGTTGCCCTGATTCCTCCATGGATTCGGCTCTTTGCGTGTTCAACTGGGCTAGGTCTTCTGTTGTTATATCTACAAGTTAAATCTTGTTCATCTACAAGCTCGTCTACATCTTCATCCTCCAGAGCTAACTGCAACTCCTGGGCTAAGTTTACAATTTCTTTGGTAACAGAAAACATCAGCTCATCTTTATTGAAGCCTTCATTGTGAAGCTCAGATATCAGAGACGTGGGGCCACACAGATATACGGAATGCAGAACTGGAATTTGGGGAGAATAATAATATGTATAGGAAGGATAGACAGGATACGAAGGGAAGATGGGTTATGCTATTAATTAAGAAACACACAAAATCCAAGGAAGTGCAGCCAATCGACATCGCTGTACAGTGCAGTGTCGAGTCAGTTTGGTATGATATAAGCACTGAGAGATCAAAATTGAGAGTAGGTGTGTGTTATAGGCCTAATGACTCTAATGAGTATAATAAACTGTACAGGGAAATACAATGGGCTAGTAAATCAGGGAGTCTTATAATGTGGGATTTTAATTTCATGAATATTGACTGGAATTTGTGGGTTGGTCATTCACACACTGCAAGGCTTTTGTGGATTTATTGGATGATTGTTTTCTACATCAGCATGTTAGGGAGGCAACTAGAGGGAGTAATACTCTTGATTTGATTATCAGCAGTGATTCTTCATGCATTAAGAATCTGCAGATAAATGAACCACAAGGTGGCAGTGATCACAGTGTGCTGAAGTGGGATTTACTCAAAGAGGTAACTACCATTAGGGGTAAAGGGAAGGGTTATTGCTTCCGTAAAGGCGTAGTCGCCTTTACGGAAGCAACTACGCCTTTACGATGGACTGAGACAGTATTTAAATTCTATACAGTGGGACCAACTGATGATGTTACCAACAGCAAATTCAAAATGGGAAGCATTCAAAGAACTTATCTTCGAAGCTACTAGGCTTTACATACCAACTAAGAAATATTGTTCAAGGTTTAGGCCAAAATGGATGTCAGATGAACTAATGAGGCATATGGCAGAGAAGAAAAATGCATGGGATACTTACAAATTAACACATGACACAGAAGCCTATGATAGATACAAGTTGATATGCAACCAAGTTACAAAGGAGGTTAGGCAGGCGAAGGCAGATTACGAGAAATCCTTGGCAAGGGATGCAAAGAAAAACAGCAAAGAGTTCTTTACTTATGTAAACTCTAGAAGGAAGGGGATGAATCAGATTGATCCACTTGATATTGATGGGTCAACTGTTGATGATCTTGCTCAGGTAGCTAACAAACTAAATGAATATTTTGCATCGACATTCACACATGAGGAGTTATTCAGCGAGGGGAATGCCAGAGGTGTATTCAACTCTAGCAGTAAGCTACAGAATCTTGAAATAACTGGGAGTAAAGTGGAGGAGAAACTGTTGAAGATAAACACAAGAAAGGCACCCGGGGTGGATGGGATCTATACAGTTATATTAAAGGAGGCAGCAAAGGAAGTAAGCAAACCCTTAGCCATAATTATGAGAGCTTCCTTGGACTCAGGGGAGGTACCCATGGACTGGAAACGTGCAAATGTGACCCCAATTCACAAAGGAGGATCAAAGAGCACACAAGTAATTATAGACCTGTTAGTTTAACTTCTGTTCCAGGGAAATTAATGGAGGCACTGGTTAAAGAAGCACTGCAGGATCATCTACACAAGACTTCAGTTATAACTCGAACACAGCATGGTTTTTTTTAATGGAAAGTCTTATCTGACCGATTTGATTGGATACTATGATGTGGTCACAAAGGAAATGGATGCATGGAATAACTTTGATATCATATATTTGGATCTTAGAAAGGCTTTTGATACTGTTGCACACGGAAGACTGCTGCACAAATTGGAGCAGTGTGGCATTGGAGGCAAATTGCTGCTATAAATAAAGGGATGGAAAACAAACTGTCTTCTCCCACTCACCATATGGTTGAGTGGGAGAAGACAGTTTGTTTGTTATTTGGTTTTTAGGAGCATTAGCAAATAAGGCCATATTGCTCCGGGATATGCGGTGGTCATTCCCCGACCTTTCCGCATCCTCCGTATTTGGTGGTGACGGGCTTGAACCCCGGTGCTACGCACTGCTGCTCCTTCCCACCTGGCTACGGAGGCACCTGGGAGAAGACAGAGAGTGGTAATCAATGGACACTACTTTTCGTGGACTAATGTTATTACTGGAGTCCCTCAGGGTTCAGTGTTGGGTCCATTGTTGTTTTCTGTATTTATAAATGATATTGATGATGGTATATCAGGCTTAATGTCCAAATTTGCATATGATACAAAGGTTAACAGGGTTGTTAAGAATACTAATGACAGTACGCTGCTGCAACAGGATCTAGAAAAGTTGAGCAGATGGGCTGAGAGGTGGAAAATGAAGTTTAGCATTGACAAATGTAAAGTACTACATATGAGAAGAAGTAACTCCAGAGTAACGTATGAACTGTGTGGTACTACACTGTCTGTGGTAGAGAATGAAAAGGACCTGGGGGTAACCGTGCAGGCAGATATAAAGTTTTCTGAGAGGTGCAGATGGTCTGCAAGAGTAGCTCATGGTATCTTGTAAATGATATACAGGAATTTTTCTACAAGGGATAAGGAGGTGATTATCCCCTTGAATAAGGCAATGGTCAGGCCACACCTTGAGCACTGTATACAGGTCTGGAAGCCTCATTTTAAGAAGGATGAGAGCTGTTGGAACGAGTACAGAGAATGAAACGAAGGGTTGCTCTTATGAAGAAAGGCTTAAGTTATGCAGATTCCAGTGCTTGGAGATTAAGCACCTGCGAGGTGATCTGATTGAGGTATATATAGGCTTGAATGTTTTGAGCATGCTTAATGCTGATGAGATTCTTCCTCTTGCTCAGAATAATCATCTGAGAGGGCATAAATTCAAATTGAGGAAAGACAGTTGTAGGATAGATGTGTGGAAGTCTGCCTTTAGCCAGCAGGTAGTTGATTGGTGGAACAGACTTCCATCTTTTGTTTTGGAAATTGATAGCCTAAATAAATTTAAGGCTGAGCTGGACAGGTATTTGGAACGAACGGAGGGGTGAAATGGGAGCGGTTTTTATTTTTGACTGATACTATATAAGCTTGCTTTCTTGCATCGTATGCCTCTATAATGCTAATACTAAAGCTAACCAGCTTAGTAGCTTCTGTGATTACTATCATGAATGCCTCCATTTAGAATATTTAGCAATTAGTAACATCATCAGATGGTCATAGTGAAAAGAATTTATTTGTATTTGTTGTGCACGGTTGAACAACCACAAAATTCCTTTAGTCTTGTTAACTTTATGCTGTTTCTTAACAGCAATTTGGGCTTTATCCACTCCGTCCACACAACTGAAATACTAATACAATGTAAAAGTATTAATATTAGTAATGGCAACTGTTGCAAGAAAGCAAACTTACAGGTATTTGGCCGATGCCAAATACCTGTTGTTGAAAATGGTTTCTTTGAATTGGTCACAGAAAATTCTAGAAATGTCTGTTAATTATCACACAATTAATAAAAATTCACCGTTAAGTTAAACCTAATTATGAATGTGTTGATTCACATGGATGATGAAGAAATATTGATAGTAATTTTGCTTTACTGTCATGTGCTTTTGTCCAATAATCAGTAACGCTCTCTAGTTTCGTGATGCATCGTCTGGAATCAAACTGTTTATGCGTGTATTTCAAATTTCATGCAGCAAGTGCTACCCCATGGGCTCACATCTGGTGAGTATGGGCTTGGCAGACTCAGGGTCATGAGCTGAATATAATCATTCTTCTCTTTCTTGGTGATTCCCTTCTACTTCTGACTCTCTCTCTCTCTCTCTCTCACTTAGGGTAATTCAGAAATTTTTTTTGTCTGGTGCAGCATAAGCCTCAGGCTTCCTTGCACCATATGAATAATAATAATAATAATTAGTGGTCACACTCTACGAATCAAAGCATAAGTTAAATGAAGATGTTTATAATTTGTATTTGCTCTCTGATAAGCCTAAAGTGAATTTTAATTTTTAAAAGTTCATTAAAAATATATTTTTAATATAGAATATGACTTTTTCACAGCTGTGTTCACAAAAGATTGAAATTATAGGTAACATAAAAAAATTAATAATCTTAAACTATATTTTGCTGATTTTTCAATTTTTGCAGGCACAAAGGAATTTTGTGTTTTCGTGTGAAATGCCTCTGTGCAGTGGTTAAAAACTATCTAAGACCAGTGTAGTCAGTCACCTTTACAAAAGCAAAATCCCTTACCTTTGACAGTAATTATTTCTTTAAGTATATCCCACATCAATATGTTGTGATTACTGCCACCTAGTGGCAGTAATCACAGTCAATTGGCCTATAGCAGACCACTGTTCTCAATTTTGTTTTCTCATTGCTTATGTTACACAAAACTAACTCAACATTGCACTGGCTGCCCACATCATCTGAGTGCACTGCCTTACATTTTATGTGCTTCTTAACCAAGAACATTACTGTTCCCTCCTCCTGTTCTGCATACTTTCTTTAGACAGTGTATTCACAATATTCAAATTCCACATCCCTTATGTCTGAGCAGCACCATGTTTCCAATATCTCCATTATGTTCACATTTGATAACCTAACCAATGATAATTCGAAAATTGTAGATCTCTTAAAGTATCATTTATAACTGACACAATATAATAGCGTAGCTTAATTTAATTTATTACGATACTCACTATTTATAATCTGCATTGATGTTGGAATAAATTGGATGATAATTTTAAATTTAAGTTAGCCTGAATAAGTTAGGATTTAAAAACAGAATTAAAATGTGCGCAAGGAAGTAGAAGTGCACATCTTCGTCCTTGGTTGTCAATGTTAAAATTTGAAACGATTTTAGTTATACAGTTGGAAACAGAAAGCCAATAGCCATAACAAGTGGCTTTCGTTTTACACGTCTTCAGGTGGCAATGGTAAAATGAGAGTAAACGCGTGTATTTAAGAAGACTAGGTTCCCGTGATGATCCTGGATACACGTGGGAATCTCAGGTGCATGAGATTCCAGACCAGTGCTATGTTATAGGATAGTTTGGAATTTAATACTTGAAGAGTATAACCAATGATTCAAATTCAACAAATTTGTTTTCTATTTAACCCCAGGGGCTCATATCTGGTGAGTATGGGTTTGGCACACCCAGAGTCCTCAGCTGGATATCATCATTCTTCTCTTTCTTGGTGATTCGCTTCTACTTCTCTCTCTCTTGGAGTAATTCAGAATTTTTTTTTTTTTTTTTTTTGGCTGATGCAGTATAAGCCTCAGGCTTCCTTGCACCATATGGCTAATAATAATAATAATAATACTCCCAGCATCTCTGTACAAGCAATGCTGGGAGTATAGTAATGCACCACTTTTTCATCTTTACCTGTGAGGATCCCCAATAGCTTTGTAAAGCCTGACATTGTGCCTTCCAGGATACTGAATGTCCCAATATCACTTTCACCTATCTGTGGCTGCTGTTAACCTATAAGTCTGTATATCCTCTCCCAGGGGCTAATAGTTTTCTGACCATCCTAAAACCCACTGCCTCAATAGCATCAATAAATATTCTTGCACCTATACCATGCCCGTAAAAACAGTTTCTCCTGTTAAAAATTCTACCCTGTGAGCCTTACACATTCTCATCAGGTCTGAACTGGTTGATAAGGCTCTCATCATGCATTCCCTCATATCATGTCTGGAAGAACTGCAAATATTTTTAATCCTAAATCAAATTTTTATCAAGAGCATTATTCCTCCCATCATTCCGGTACACATTTTATTCCCCATATTTAAATTAAATTAGGCATATTATTTATTGATGCCTCTACTATGCATTAGTTGACTGAACCATTACTTAAAATTCATCAAATTTGTTTACTACACTCCAAGCAATGTAATTGCAATCTAGAGTAATGTCAGTAATTAACACTTTTTTCAAGAAAAGGGTGAATATAAAGTGGACATCCAAATGGATTAACTAATGAAATCGATTTCATCCTCAATAACAGAAGGTATATTGTGAATGATTACTGTCCTGGACAAGGTAAATGTTGGAAATGACCACAGAATCGTAAGATACACACTTGATATAGATGTAAGAAAAGAAGGGAAAAAAACTGACTTGAGTAAATAATGCGAAGGTCTTTGAGATAACAGAAGAGGAGAAAAAGCGGTATGTACTGGAACTTAGAAACAAGTTTGACCTTCTGTAGACCTTTTGGGACCAAAATATCGAAGGGGAATACAACTTTCTGAAAGTGATAAAGCCTAAGAAACTTATAGGTAAAAAGAAACTCAAAGAAGAAAAAATTAGTCAAGAAACACTTATCACGATGAACTGAAGACGACAAATGAAGAGCAAGATAAACACTGACAAAGACAAAACTGAGTATACTGAATTATGCAAAGCCATTAGAAAGAGACTAGAGAAGACACAAGAAAAGTAGAACAAGCATTAAGGGAAAACATGGACTTAAATCAGCAGTCATGAGCAGCAATACAGAAAGACCAATGATACTAAATCAGAATAGTGATTGTGTACTTGTAAATAGCAGAGAATGTGTACTTACAAATAGCAGACATAATTCAAATAGCAGAAGACTGCTATAAAGTATTAAATAAGGAGTAAGGGAATAATGCCAGCAGTGGGGAAGATGGATCACAAATTAGCAACATATACGACACACCCGATATCCTTCCTGATGAAGCAGAACATACATTGAAGAATCAGAAAGCCCCAGTTGAAGATGAAATTGCTATAGAGTTGTTAAAATTAGGAGGAAGAGACATGATGCAGAAACTGGCAAGATTCTTCACAAAATACATTAGGTAAGGCATGCCCCCTATGGAGTGCAATAATGTAATTATAATTTTGTTGCGTAAGAAAGGAGATAATTCAGAAATTGGAAATTATAGACCAATTAGCTTGTTGTGCCACATCTACAAGTTGTTCACAAGGGTAATTACTAACAGATTAGAAAGAATACTTCATGTTTGTTTGTTGTTTGTTATTTGGTTTTTAGGAGCATTAGCAACTATGGCCATATTGCTCCGGAATACTTCATGAGAATCAACTGAAAGAGCAAGCTGGCTTTAGGACAGTATTCTCAACTATGAATCACCTTCATGTAATATCACAGCTAACAGAAAAAAACCATCATGCCTGGCATTTGTGGATTATAAAAAGGCATTTGACTCCAAACAACATAAGGCAAATGTTTTGCACACTGGAAAGACAAGGCATGGACATCCCATACATTACAATTTTGAAGAAAATATATGAGAAAGCTACCTCCTTTATTAGACTAGACAAAGACAGTAGCAAATTTGAAATTGAGAAAGGAGTTCAACAAGGGGAGACAATATCTCTGCAGTTGTTTACTGCTGCCCTTGAAGAAGCTTTCAGGTCGCAGAACGGTGTCAATGTGAATGGAGAGAACCTAAACCATTTACGATTTGCAGATGACACTGTGATCATAAGTTATGATCCCAAAGAATCAGAGGAAAATCATAATCGGTTATGCAGAGTTCGTAAGGATTTTGGACTAAAGGTGAATATGGTTAAAACAAAAGTAATGATGAACAAGTATGCCACAGGAAGGGATATAATCATTGAAATGGTGGATTCATATACTTA